>NC_140963.1:124338102-124340602 GCF_056783735.1 Eptatretus burgeri | reverse complement strand
ATGAGCTCAGGGGCGGAGCCACGCTCACCCATTGGACGGAGAAAAAGTGGGCGTGAACCTCCCCTGATCCTAGAATTTGCATATTTCGATTTCACATGAACGCACCTGGAGGCGGGGCCAAGCCGCTCCGCACTTGCTGATTGGATGGATCAGAAGTGGGCGTGTAGCATTCTTGATCCGAATTCTTCCTCGGAAAGGCCGCTATTTGCACTCGCGGCTCGGTGCGTCTCGCTTGAACGAGCCCAAGACAGCCCGACGCTCAGTGTTCACAGGTGGTGCAGGAATGGCCATAGAAGGAGAGAGATGAGGGTGGCGGAGGTTTTTCGGTGGTGGTTTGATGGTTATGGCGGTTCAAAATAAAGATAGAACAGAAAAACGGCTATCTCAAAGCGTCGCAGCCCGAATGAATCACATAAATTCCCTCTAAACAACCGGTTTGGGGCTCACTACACATTAACTTGGAGTTAGCTCACCTATGGGACCGCAATGGTGATTTGCGAATTTCCACAGCCGTCACAATATATATATATATATATATATATATATATATATATATATATATATATATATATATATATATATATATATATATATATATATATATATATATATATATAACTTAAAATAAATTCGGGAATAAATTTTTGCATTGGGAAAGTGTGAAAAAAATCCTGACTCGAACCCAAGGACTTCATCACGAATGCAGTGGTAATTCACTGAGCTATTGATCTTCAGGATAACCACAGGAATTTCTCACAACACTGTGAGCTTTATGATGGCACACATCTTACGTGTGTGTGTGTGTGTGTGTGTGTGTGTGTGTGTGTGTGTGTGTGTGTGTGTGTGTGTGTGTGTGTGTGTGTGTGTGTGTGTTTGGAGAGCAATCCCATGTATATAATTTAATAAACCTGAATAAATTCCCACGTGCGGCTCGCGTGAAAAAGTCCTGATTCAATCCAGGACCTCATCAATATACAGCACACAGTGTACACATATATGTACAGTTCCAATGTGTGTCTGTATGCATGTCTGAAAAAAATATATATATATTTATATATATATATATATATATATATATATATATATATATATATATATATATATATATATATATATATATATTGGATATTGAAAAAGAAAAGACAATCTGGGTGTTTGTCTATTGTGAGTATTCCATTTGAATAACTTTGAACACCGCTCGCATATGCCACGATTTGGCATGTTTCATTTGCTAAGGCAGAACCTCGTCCTTCGTGGCAGCTTTCTGGCCACTACAAGCGGATATTACATGACGACGTGTGGTTGAGGGCGTGTGGACAGGCGGAAGAAAGATAATTGCACTTCTGTTTCTGAACAAGATTATAATGATCAAACTGCCAGTGAGATAATTGAACCTTAATGTCGGAGACTGTCTCAGGAGCTTGTTGTGACTCGATTACCTTATGAAATCCTAGCATTACCCTGGGTTCTCTCGAGTGAAAATCCCAAGACATCACACTTGAAATGCATCAAGCTTCCTTAAAAAAAAAAAAAATTAAACTATGGTATTGGCCATCACACCGGACATGTCCGTGGCAGTCACCTGTACCTGTCAACCGCTTTAAGTTAAATCTCATGAGTTGCCCCATGTATGCAAAATCATTAATGGCTCTGAGAATGTTCATGGTTCGCAAGCAGAGACCACTTAGGTGCCGTCTACTTATTATGTCAACATTTATGGTGGAATTTATTTTTGAACCACCTCCCCCCCCCCCCCACAACCCAATTTGCAGGCAACATGCTCCTTCCCTCTCTCCTCCGTACCCGACCCCTTTATTTCTCTCTCTCAGTTATAATTTTGTGGGTTATCATGAGTCACAGGAATAAAGTGAAATGTCCCTTAATCCCCTCGCCAAACTGCAGTTCTATTGCTTCAGCATTCTCTATGAAACAGGGAAATGGATTCATGAAGAAAAAACGATTTCCCTCTTCAGTTATCAACCATTCTTGCATCATTTTCATTTTTCTGTTTATGGCACAAAATGTTATTATGGTGGCATTTCAAATCATTTTCAAAATTGAACCAATATTTGGCATTGCAAAATGACCGCCGCCATTGGGTATTCCTGGAAAGAAAGGGGATCTGCTGGAACTTGGAAAGATCCGGAATTGTAGTGGAGGGGTGCTGCATTGTGGAGCATGGCACATTTCACAGGTGTACAATTTGGAAGTCCATCCCACAATATGCACGGGAATATTTGATGGCATCTTCCACAAGATTAAGACTTCAAGCAGGTTGTATGTTCCGAAAATCTGATATTCAATATATCAGGGTTACGTGCAAGACACCTGTTGTCCGCAAGACCCTTCCTCGTTTCTAATCACTTCAGCAGCCTCGAGAGTGACCAGACCGGCCAATCAGACCAAAAATATTGCAGAAGCAAACCAGAAAGTGATTCATTCACAAATGAAAAATAAATCTCAGAAAATAAATTGCATTAAAGCGAAGAAAAACCACAAA
>NC_140963.1:124310602-124328102 GCF_056783735.1 Eptatretus burgeri | reverse complement strand
TTGCTCTCATCTCGGCACGTTGAAATAGCAGCACGATTCTCGCTGTTCATGCTGGGGTGAA
Organism: Eptatretus burgeri; assembly: GCF_056783735.1. Taxonomy (NCBI): domain Eukaryota; kingdom Metazoa; phylum Chordata; class Myxini; order Myxiniformes; family Myxinidae; genus Eptatretus; species Eptatretus burgeri. The sequence goes on along the minus strand of NC_140963.1, from coordinate 124,328,041 downwards.
TTTGTCATGTGTTGAAATAAGACGCAAGCCATTGTTTGATCGGCTGAGTCATGAAGTTGTCCGATTATGAGGGGGGGGGGGAAAGAGAGAGAGAGAGAGAGAGAGAGAGAGAGAGAGAGAGAGAGAGAGAGAGAGAGAGAGAGAGAGAGAGAGAGAGAGAGAGAGAGAGAGAGAGAGAGAGAGAGAGAGAGAGAGAGAGAGAGAGAGAGAGAGAGGAAGAGGAGTGCGTCTCTCAGCCAGAACTCAGCGTTATCCCGCTGTGTGTTCGAGGAGGAAAGTGGGCCATCGTTGTGAGCAGAACTGGTGTAAGAGAGGAGCAGGGTCAGCAGGTTCGTTCATGAAAAGAAGCTGCACAGCGGTTTATGAGCCCTGGCATTGAATACCGCCATACAAATTACTTCATGCACAATTCCCGCCCAGAGAGCGACTTGGCGCCATTTTTGGGTGTGGTTTCCCACGCAGGACGACGCGGTTCGATAGCCAAGCTCCTAAAAGATCATCTCTGTACAAAGCTAAATGCCAGAATAAAGGGAAGGATTTTCTTTTATTTTATCTTTCCCCTTGTCTGTATCTGAATCTGTGTGGAAATGTCTCAAAATTAGCTTTAGTTGACCTCACGTTTTTATAATCATGCTTTATTTCCACTGTAAATATTTGATTTATGTTTATTAAACCCTGATTTATTAAGATTACTTGTGTCTGTCTATTCGTTGTGGGTTCGAGTAAAACCCGTCTGCCTCAGTCTGGTGCACGCCTTTTCCGCCCTCCATCCCCTGCGCACGATAATCTCCAAGGATCACGTGTTTACCTCCAAGATAGAAAAGTTCAGCTCTCCGTCCAGGTTGGTGTTAACTGCCTCGTCCACAATTGTGTCGGGGTAATTAACTTAACCTGCATGGACACAGCAGTAAGTAGCAGTAGCGACTGTTTAAAAAGGTAATCATACGTGTTTGTGGTTTATCATATTTTTTTTTTACTTTCGGTAGGGGTGCCCCACAAAACGACATAAGCTATTTATACACCTTAACACGGATTTCGCCCATGGCGGAAAACCCACTTGGGGAAGGGGCCAAATTAAGTCGAAACAACCTCCATTGTGTGACCCTTCGTCGTCCTGTCAAGTTTGGTTGAGATTGCATAACTAACGAACGAATGTATCGCAGTCAAAAATACACACAGACCAGACAGACAGACAGTGAATTGTGTATTTTAATACGATGATTGCTCACCGATGCTTTGAGTTAAGAAACGGTGAAAATGCTGGAAATATGGAGCTAGATTTCCAAAATGTGAAGTGAGAAATAATTATTTAACCCTCTTCAGAACACCAATTCTAGGATCTTGGCAATGTAATAAACACATATTTATTCGTAACATGTAACAAAATTATTTTCCAGGAAAGAAGGACAACAATACATTTTTCTGTTTAAATCTTTGATATCGAGAGCTCTTTTAGTGGGGCAACTTAGCTAAATATAGCATAACAATTGTGCATTTTGTGAGGAAAGCACCAAATTTGGCACACTGGTAGCCTATCATATTATGAACAGATTTGTATATTGAGCCATCTCAAATTCAGCCGCTGATGGCTGTGGCAGCCATTTTCCACTGCCGTCAAAAATTTTGAGATGGGCCAATATCCAAATCTGTTCATAATATGATAGGCTACCAGTGCGCCAAATTTGGTGCTTTCCTCACAAAATGCACAATTGTTATGCTAAGTTGCCCCACTATTTCACCTTCCTGCTGCCTCAACTTCAGGTACTTCTGGAGCATTACCCAAACACAGATAAGTATAAGAGACTGAGAGTGCTCAAGGTTTTGATTTATGGTCCATTTAAAAGGGATCATAGGGATAATGGAAGCCTGTGTGGCTTGGCTAACTCAAGGAAGTGACTCCCTATAATGGCAAACTGTAGAGGGGGGGGGGAGCGGGGACTTACAGCAGGAGGATGTTCAACAAGAACAAGGGGCAAGATCACATCGTGTTCACAAGAATATGGTTACGCCAGAGATGATCCAACCCAGGCCTATTAAGTTAATTCTGTAAAAATATCCTTCATCGGCTATTGTATTTATTCGGCACCTGACCGGAAGCTTTGAGCTTTATCGTCTGAATTTGATTCCTGAAGAGACAGAGAGAGACAGAGACAGAGACAGAGACAGAGACAGAGACAGAGACAGAGACAGAGAGAGAGAGAGAGAGAGAGAGAGAGAGAGAGAGAGAGAGAGAGAGAGAGAGAGAGAGAGAGAGAGAGAGAGAGAGAGAGAGAGAGAGAGAGAGAGAGACAGAGACAGAGACAGAGACAGAGACAGAGACAGAGACAGAGACAGAGACAGAGACAGAGACAGAGAGAGAGATTGTATGAGGCGATTCACAACACGTAAGGGGAGGGGGGAGTGGGTGGGAGGAGGTGCAGAAATGCAATGCCCCTTGCAGATTAAGGGATGAACTTCGAATTCAGCCAGAGAGTACCAGCACACAACGGCCTGCCATTTTTGAAAGGTATTCGGAGTCGGGTCAAGTGGAAACAGTTCTCTTAATCTCCATAATGGTTTAATTTCAAGCCTAATTGCACCATGGAAGCTAATGAGTTAAGGCACCTCGATGATAAACAATTTCTTACTGCAAGACAAGAACCAACTGACACAGATGAATAAATAATCAATGATAATCACTGTAACTACGATGCTAAATACAGCACCAGCAGGGGAGTAGAAAACAAGGGGGAAGTTAATTGACCCTTGTGACCCTGGTGGCTAATGAGGACGAGCTTTGGTGCAAGGAAGGTACCGAGGGGCTGTCACCCAAGCCCAGACTAGTAGAGTGGGCTGAGAATCCTGAGGGCATTCAAAGCACACAAAGTGCCACAGTGACAGTATGGTCTGGCAGAAAGAGTGAAGGGACCTTGAAGGGACCACAGTGTGCAGACTGGCACAGTGGATCCAGGTGAGAGAGCCTTGAAAATGGCAGAATGTAAGATATGTTGCTGAACCACAAACTCTTGAAGAGAGATGGAAACACTGTTGAAGAACAAGCACCACTTTGAGCCACAATCACCAAATAATTTGACATCACTGCTCTCCTTTCGGTCCTTATCTCTTAGCTCGAATGTACCACTGCATCTCGACCTTTGCTTAACGCTCTCCAACTCTTCACAAATCGCAAACTGCCACTTTGGACGAATCTTCGACTTGACTGCCGCTCTCCCCACATCTCTCCAACTTGTCTGCCAACTGTAATGTCTCCTAAATTTTCTCCTGACGTTTCACGTGCGGTTTATTTTCAAAAGTACACTCGTCACGCAGCATATTCAAGTAACGGCGAGTTTGAACCAGCCGGTGGGCCTGGATATGCAAATGCACGTTCAAATATTCAGCCCACTCCAGGCCTGGCAGTTCTTGCAGGTTACAGGGGGGGGAAAAAACCCCAGGATAATTCAACCGATTTAAAAAAAAAACAACAAAAAAACCTCTTTGTGGTCTTGCACTTAGTTTGTATGGCCCAATGATGCATTTCATTCTAAATGGAATTCTAACAAAAATAATACACATAATTTAACTCATCTTATACACAACTCCAGAAAGTAGAATTTGATTTGAAGGCATCAATGGATATGCCCCAACCCACATTAGGTGTGAACCCACTGTGACGCTTGATCTCAATTAAAGGTCACATTAAAAATTTAAAGGTCAGAGAGAGACAGAGAGGTCTGCAAGTGATTTTCAAAAGGGCACATGACCTTTGTCATTTTCAATCGAAAATTGAATCAGTTCACCTTTGTGTTACAGTCCATACGTGTGTCGAGCATGGTTGAAATGTCTTGAGTGGTTCATAAGTTATTGCAGTAACACAGATTTTCAAATAAAAGGCACTTGACCTTCGGCATTTGACCTTCTGAAACCAAAATTTAATCAGTTCATTACCGTGTGACAGTCCATAGTTATCGAAAGTTTGGTCAGAATCCTTTCAGCGGTTCACAGGTAATCGCGGTCATGAAAATCTGCTTTTACCGAAAGGTCACATCATCGCCTTTTGAGTTTTGACCCCAAAATCGAATCAGTTCATCTTCGTCATGACACACCTTCAGACCAAGTTTGGTAAAATAAAAAATCCCTTCAGTCGTTCACAAGTTATCGTGGTCACAAAATGATCATTCGCGGATGGACGGACGGACGGACAACCCGAAAACATAATGCCTGCGGGCACAGCACAGGCATCGGAACAAAATCACCATTTTCAGAACAATTTTAGGCTTCTCCTTCGCTTCAGAGCTCAACGCCAGCTTGCAAAGATTCATGTCCATTAATAGTACTTTGCATACAGAAGCAGCATTCCGTAGACCCTTTCACTTTGTAATATCTTTGGGGAATCAGTGCGAGGGATTTTTACAGCAACTAGAGCAACATGGCAATGAACTGTCACAGACGAATGGCACTCGGGTCTATAAGAGGCAAAAACACCCTCTTCCAATGTAATGCAATCAATTTATACTCTCACTGCAATCAAATCTTCATTTACGATACATAATGGCAGATCTACAATGAAGGTGCAGAAGAGCAGGGTGACTGATGTAAAAGAAACTGAACTTGATTATGGCCTGGGAGGTTTTCATTGAGAACTGAGATTTTAGACACCTTGACAACCGGAGTCAATTCGCACCCTCGTACATCATCTTCAGTTTCTTTTATATAAAGATAGACACATTTCCTGAAGGTTACTTGTATGTTTTAGAGAGTAAATTTGGTACATTTCTTAAACGTTATTTATCAACTAGATTTTACAAGTAAAACATTCAATACAATCCCTAAAGGATATTTATTACCTGGTCGTTTCACGGAGAAAATTCGATAATTTATTTTGGGTCATTTACACCTGGGAGCTTTGGGTCGAAAAGTTTATACATTTCCAAAAGGTTATTTATTACCTGGTGGCAGGCTGGCCTAGAGGAACACACACTCACCTTAAAGCTGTCGGCCTGGGTTAGAATCCAGACCCAGCTATAAACTGCAATGTCGGTGTTTCACAGATGGGGTGATTCATCAATGTGCCCTGAAGATGGAAGCTTCTATTTTTACTTTTTATTTTTTAGCACATTTTTACAGATATGAAAAAAATCAGGTGGAACGTCCCTCGGATGGACGTTAAACCGGATCCCGTCTTCCGACATTACTGTATTTGGTGGACGTTAAAGATCCTACATGTTCTTCGTGAAGAAAAGGCAAGTTATTGCCTGCACCTTGAACAAATTGAATAATTTCCTCCCCTAACCAGCAGAGAGGATTGCATTAGTGGCATAGCCACACCCTCGGTCAATGAGGATAATCCACAGCCTTGTGTTGCATACACAAGAATACTTGGAAGTTTCAGGTAAACATTCGATAAATTTCCAAAATGTCTTAAAACTTGGGGTTTTCGGCAAAAAAAAATTGATGGGCTGAGGTTCCAGTGGAAAGAGAGGAGTTGGAGTGCGAGTCGAGCAGACGGCCAGCCGCAGCGAGAGTCACAGAACCGCACACTCGTGGGTCACATCAGGCATCCTCATCCTTCAAGGGAAGTCCTCCTCATCACCTCCCCATCAGTCTCCTCTCGTATCCCTAATTGAGTGTGTGAACAAGACCTTAGAATAAGATAGGGGATCAGTCAGTCTGTGAGAGCGAAGCAGTCCATCACGTGCACCATCTCTGCCCCACAATTGGACTTGTGGTGCGGCAGATATGTGAAACGATTGTGGGTTTGGTGGTAAAAGCACCAAAATTGGCACAAATCATGCTAAGAACATATAAATTGATTTTAGATATAGTGCCAAGCCAGATTTTTCGTTGTTCTCGAAATATGGGCAAAAATCAACGATGGCCGCCACCGCTGGTTGTGAAATTTTAAAATCGCAATATCTTTGCCAATAATTGACATAGAAAGTTGTGTTATGTGTCTATATCTATGTTTTCATACCCATATAAACTGATTAAACACTCAGATTGTACATGAAGTGTTCCTTTCTTCGTATAAATGGAATATGACTGCCAAAATGTGTAGATTTTGTGTAATTAATTCTGAAATAATCAAATTAGAATGTTATTTGGATAACATATTTTTATATTCATAGCCATGAGCAAGCACTCCATTAAGAGCACAATATTATGAATTTAAACATTATACATGTACATTCAACTGCATTTCAGGTGAATAACCAGGTTTGAACATGTCGGCCAAGAAGAAATGTAAGCTTATCCATGGAGCCAGCATCAGTGTTCCCAAACCTATTGACTGGACAATGTGTAGTCTTTGCCAAAGTGTTACATCTGAAGTGCTCCATCGCCCAGCAAAATCAAGGAAAGCTAGTGGTGTTGGTGCAGGTTACAAAACCCTGGGCGACAATTTGACAATTTTCAGCGAAATGAAACAACCTATTCCAGTTGACATATCACAACTCGATGATGGTACTGGTATTGGAAATACACTGGAAGCACACGAGGCCCAGTGACACAATTCATGCAGATTAAAGTGCTCATCTAGTCGTATAGCCAGAATGGAATCAACAATGTGCACATCTGCAAACCTGAGCGAAGGCCAGCAAAGCAAGTCCCACTATACCCGCCAAGGTTCCTCGCACATTGACGGTGATCTCGATCAAACCAGAAAAAACACATGCTTTTTCTGTGACCAACCAGAGGCCAAAGAGCAACCACTACATGACGCAATGATGCCAAAGGTCACAGCACGAGTGAAGTGTTGTGCAATCAAATTGCAAGATGAGAAGTTGATAGGAAAGCTTAGCAGCGGCGATCTTGCAGCTCCAGATGCACGGTATCATGCCAAATGCCTTGTCAAGTTGCACAATGCTAGCACTTGGAGTGGAGAAGATACTGTTACGTTTGAGGGGGGGTATGCATTCAAAGGGTAATTAGGATGTTTAATTAGGTATGCCATGCTGTTCGAGTTTACCAGGATCTCGATGTAATAAGTAGCAATTCAGTGGTGATAAGTTGTCTAGTAAATGTTCATTTCTTCAAGGGGGAAATGATAATTGTCACGTAATTAGATAGGGACACGGGATAGGGTAAGTGTGTTTGCGTAAACCCCTTTTGGTAGTCCCTGGAGGCTGGCCGTGACGTCACAGGACAGTGCAGTGGATGGCTCCGCCCCGTGATCACGATTGGCAGAAGGCGACGGCGGTGGGCCAATAAACGGCTCGATTGGAAGTGACGAGGGCAGGAGGATAAAAAGGTTCTGTTCGGGGTCGAAAAGGAAGAGGAAGAAGATTACAACCAAAAGATCGTGTTTTTTTGGTGGGGAGGCTGTTGCGCAGGGAGCATCCTTGTTGTTGTGCTGATTCGATCGTGTTCTTGATCATGTCTTGGAGCCTTGCTGAGCCTCGTGCCTCACCTTGGTTGGCTCTGGGGTTCTGCTGACTCGGAGTACGGGGTCGAACGGCGGGCGGACCTGCCTCCCTCTCCTGCTCGCAACTTGGCGCCAGAACTGGTTCCCTGGCGGCTGTGAGCGGACTTGAGCCAAGACCAGGAGGTCGACAGCACCACAGTTTCTCCTGCCCCCCCTGACGAGAGCAAGGCCAGCTCGTCCGACGCTGATCCAGGGACAGTTGCGTCCACACCACGGTCCAGCCTGACCACCAGAAATAGCTACGTTTTGTGTGTGTGTGTGTGTGTGTGTGTGTGTGTGTGTGTGTGTGTGTGTGTGTGTGTGTGTGTGTGTGTGTGTGTGTGTGTGTGTGTGCTTGGCGCCTTAGAAGGTTTGAGATCTCTATATTCATTGGAATTGTCTGTGTTTTTCCCCACGCCCGATCCCACACCATCCCGTCGAATCGCCCCGGATCCCTCTTCTTGCCGAGTCTTGTTATTTCTGGTAATAATAAAAACAAATAAACATCATCAACTCAGTGAAAAGTGACTCGTGCCACCTTCCTCATCCCGTTTGCGGTAGAGCGATTAGAACCGCCATGTTTGGGTTATTAATAAATAAACCGCCTCCATCGTTTTGGCTCATTCTACGTTGGCGGGACTGTTCAAGTCCCGTGGACGTCACATTGGTGTCAGGGTGTTGGATGTTCGAACCCCTCTAAATTATATTTGGTATCGGGAGAATATACCAAGATTAAAATCTCGCCACGAATTGGAATATAAAATTACTACAGAAAAGCGCGCGAGCGCGGGAAAATTTTGGCGGGATTTTTCAAATTTAAATTAATTGGCGGCAAACGGGACTTCTGCACCATGGCGGATGTGCAGATGTTTGAGGAGGAAGGCCTCGTGTCTGGCAGCGAGTCGGGGGAAGAAGGGAGAGACGGGGGTAGGGTTGGAACCTCCCCCATTCCGAGCGTGGACCGTGCTTCATCGCCCGTAACGGAGCCGGCAGCGCCGGAAACCGGCACGATGACGATCTGGACAATGTTGGAACGTTTAATGAGTGCAATTACAGCACAGGGGGCAAAAATGATGGCACAGGGGGCAGAAATGACGGCACAAATGGAAAATCAATTCGTGACACAGAGGGCAAAAATGACGGCACAGGGGACAGAGATGGCGGATCGATTGGGGGTAATGGGGGAACAGTTGGGTGCACTGATTGATTTAATGAGGGATGAATTGGGGGAAAAGATGGAGAAAATGAAAACTGAGATGCAGGAGTGTGTGGATGTTAAATTGGGAGAAATACAAAGTAAATTCGAGGATAGATTGGAGGAAACAAAGGTAGAAATTACATTGGAGGGGGAAAATATACGAAAAAAATCGGTAGATAAAATTGATGCAACGAACATTCGGGTTGATAAAGTGGATGAAAGCCTGGAACGTCATCGTGCCTGTGTGGATGCTCGTATGCAGCTGCAGGTTAAAGAGTGGGGAGAGCTGAGGAAGCAAGGGATGAATTTGGCAGAGGAGGTAAAAGGATTGGAGGCTCGTTTGGACGAACAAGATAAAATTATGAGCCAAGATGAAGTCTTGGATAAAGGCCTGGTAGAGCCGTCTTTTGTAAGTAGAGTGTCCGGGTTGGTTGAGGAGCAGCTACAAACTCGTGACGGAGCCTTGGAGGAGGTTGTGCGGGCCCAGAGGATCCTGCGGGAAGAGGTGAATCGGTCCATTCAACGTTTGGAACAGGAGGCAAAATTGACCCATGAGACCCTCACCACAAAACATCTTTGGCCACAGTGGGCTCCGAAATTGGATACGCAGCCACAAGGGTGTTTGATCCCTGGGCTGGATTCAGACAAGGGAGAAACTGAGAAGCGGGACACCGTAAAAGTGATCCCCCTGGTAAATTTCGACGGGTTAGGGAGCGTTGAAGCTTTTCTGACGCAATTTGAGTGCATTTCCCGACTAAACGGGTGGAATGAGCGGGAACGTACAGGGAATTTGGTGGCAACGTTGCGGGGACCAGCCGCAGACGTGTTAAACGTGATCGCGGAGGGATGTTGACCAGCTCCCACATTTGCGAGGCGTTGAGCCGTCGGTTTGGGTTTGCAGCGAACTGTGATCTGGTGTGGGCCCAGCTCCAGCACCGCAGATTAAAGCCGGGTGAGACAGTGCAGGAGCTGGCACAGGACATTTACCAATCAGTCAGGATCGCGTATCGGGACCTTACGGTGGAGGCATGGGACAGACTGGCACTCGAGAAATTTTTAGCTGCTCTTCCTGACCCTGAGGTCCGAGCGCTGGTGGAGCTACAGGATCCACCCACCGTTCACCGAGCGGCCGAGTGCGCGGCCAGGCTGGCCTCGTGGAGTCGGCCGGGTCGGGTTCCAGAGAGGCCATCGGTGACGATCCGACAGGCGGAGATCCAGGATCAGGGAGGGGGGCTGGGAGAAATGGGCATTACCCAAATGTTTCAGCAAATTTGCCAGAAACTGTCAAGTTTGATAAAGGGTAATCCGGTAGTTAGTGCGCCAAAGCGGCGGGGTCCAGCCCAGCCAATAGAGCAATTCGATTATGGCCAAGGAGGTCCGAAACCAGAAGAGACATTTCACCGATACTCACGGGGGCCTTTTATGGGGAGTTGTTTCCGGTGCGGGCGAAGAGGACACAGGCAACGATATTGCCGGTACTTGGCGATGGAGGGACCCTCCAATGGACTTTTAGACTCGGAGAGGGTGAATCCTCCTGCTGAACCGCCAGGTCTATCCGAGATGCCCTTTCATAGGTCGGGTCCGGAGATCACTGTAGGGGGTCCGGGAGACTAGATCGGGCTGAGCATATACGGCTATGCTCAGCTGCTGAGATTGTGGCGAAGTGCCCTCCTTTCGTGGAAAAAAAAATGAATTGTGGGAAAATTGGCATGGGTTTGTAAGTTCTGCTGGGTTTTAGAGTGACAATAGGGACAGTGGGTAATTGGTAACAAAGCGGGCACGAGTGGCTGTCCAATGGCTGGTGCGTGGATCGGGTGAGAAGTGCTGTGTGAGTTGTTTTCAGTGAAGAAGTGAAATGTATGGTGCACACATTGTTTTTTTATTGGGCATGGTGTGGTAACAGGGAAGGTCATGGTCGGTGAAGTGTTAGAAATGCAGGTGTCACATGTAAGGCCGATGGGGTGGGGGAGTCATGTGGGTTTTGTGGGTGGGGATGATGTGCTTGTCCACAGGGATTGCTGAAGCTCACGGTGAGCGTGAATTGCGACCCCCTTCAAGGAGATTCACCACCTGGTGGCTAATGGTGACAGTGTCTGGAGGCAACTGGGAGAGGGTCTGGTTGGGTGACCAAGGCGGGTAGGACCTTGGCGACCCAGGAAGGCCAGAGGAGCCAGTGAGACCCCTTCCAGAGTGTTGTACGGGATTAGAGCTGATGGCTACCAGGGGGGAGGGAATCAAAGGGAGCGGGGCGGAGAAACGTCCGGGTTGGACTAAAGCTTACCTGTGGGCATGGTTGCACCTGAGATGCCCCCATCATCTTGTGGTAACCCACCCCACGGCCACGACGGGATTCAGCCTGCATGATTAAAATGAGGACCATGACCTAGAAATGTGATGATGACCATGGTGTGAGTGTTGTGAAGATGTGTGAGTCCCACTCGATCCCGCACAACTTGACATGTGCAGCAAGGGCATGATGTCCGCATAATTTTGGGGCAAGCAAATTTGAAAATTGGCTCCCCAGGTAACGCTGGGTCTATTAGCATCCACTGGGGGAGGCGGTCAAGTGTAAATATCCTGTGAATAGTGTCGTTAAGGCTTAGAGTATGAATGTAAAGTATAAGTGTTGTGTTTTTGTGGAACCTTTTGTTTCCCCTCCCCAGATCACTGGAAGAGTGTTGGGCAAGAGCGATGATCCAGAAGATGGAGTGCAACTTCGCTCAGTGCTCTCATGTGATAAAATAAAAATAAAAAAAATAAAAAAACGAATGATTGTTTAGGCGAGGATAAGGCCATAAGGGGGTAGTACATTAAGCAGGATAGGTACGTTAGCTGCGACTCGCTGCCCATTGCCCCTCCTACTTTATTTCGTTAGGTTAATTAGGTGTGAGTCAATAAGTGTTAAGGCTGGTACGGTAGCGCCTGTGATATACCTTGCAGGAGCTGCGGTACCAGAGGAGGGGGCAGTGTTACGTTTTAGGGGGGGGGTATGCATTCAAAGGGTAATTAGGATGTTTAATTAGGTATGCCATGCTGTTCGAGTTTACCAGGATCTCGATGTAATAAGTAGCAATTCAGTGGTGATAAGTTGTCTAGTAAATGTTCATTTCTTCAAGGGGGAAATGATAATTGTCACGTAATTAGATAGGGACACGGGATAGGGTAAGTGTGTCTGCGTAAACCCCTTTTGGTAGTCCCTGGAGGCTGGCCGTGACGTCACAGGACAGTGCATCGGATGGCTCCGCCCCGTGATCACGATTGTCAGAAGGCGACGGCGGTGGGCCAATAAACGGCTCGATTGGAAGTGACGAGGGCAGGAGGATAAAAAGGTTCTGTTCGGGGTCGAAAAGGAAGAGGAAGAAGATTACAACCAAAAGATCGTGTTTTTTTGGTGGGGAGGCTGTTGCGCGGGGAGCATCCTTCTTGTTGTGCTGATTCGATCGTGTTCTTGATCGTGTCTTGGAGCCTTGCTGAGCCTCGTGCCTCACCTTGGTTGGCTCTGGGGTTCTGCTGACTCGGAGTACGGGGTCGAACGGCGGGCGGACCTGCCTCCCTCTCCTGCTCGCAACTTGGCGCCAGAACTGGTTCCCTGGCGGCTGTGAGCAGACTTGGGCCAAGACCAGGAGGTCGACAGCACCACGGTTTCTCCTGCCCCCGACGAGAGCAAGGCCAGCTCGTCCGACGCCGATCCAGGGACAGTTGCGTCCATACCACGGTCCAGCCTGACCACCAGAAATAGCTACGTTGTGTGTGTGTGTGTGTGTGTGTGTGTGTGTGTGTGTGTGTGTGTGTGTGTGTGTGTGTGTGTGTGTGTGTGTGTGTGTGTGTGTGTGCTTGGTGCCTTAGAGGGTTTGAGATCTCTATATTCATTGGAATTGTCTGTGTTTTTCCTCACGCCCGATCCCACACCATCCCGTCGAATCGCCCCGGATCCCTCTTCTTGCCGAGTCTTGTTATTTCTGGTAATAATAAAAACAAATAAACATCATCAACTCAGTGAAAAGTGACTCGTGCCACCTTCCTCGTCCCGTTTGCGGAAGAGCGATTAGAACCGCCATGTTTGGATTATAAATAAATAAACCGCCTCCATCGTTTTGGCTCATTCTACGTTGGCGGGACTGTTCAAGTCCCGTGGACGTCACAATACTAACATAGGCATATCTGGCAGAGTGTCCCATGGCTTTGCACTGGCTGAACTTATAGGTTTCATTGAAGATACACGAAACAACTAAAATAACGTTGCCCCGGTGTTTCGTCTTGCAGATTTCATCCAGCTCTACATTGAACAGCTTCTCGGTTTTGGCGTTGAACAGTCTGGTCGGATTCACTCAACAGACTTGAAGATACGGCTACTTGCCAATATACCCGGTCTTCGTGCATTCACGCAAGGTCGCAATGTGATGCTGAGCTTTGAAGATGATGTTGGACTAGCATTGAAAGAGGCAACCTTGGATGACTACGACGATGAAGCAATATACCTAGCGAAGGCTGCACAGATAGTCAGAAGAGATATGCAAAAGAAAACCTCGACATTCACTGGATAGTTTGGAAACAACTGCCAGGAAGAAGCCATACCACAATCGTTACTTGCACTAGTTAGCATGATAATGGATGGAGGAAATATAAAAAACAAGGACCCAGACACATTTCATCAATCTGCTCTCACTGTGGCACAATTGCTTCAATTCAACAGCTCGACAAGGAGACTGGCTTCGTCAACTGGAATACGTCATAACACAGACAAAGAAACACCTCTTCCTGTCTATCTTGGGCTCTTGATTCACGGACAAACCCGCAAGGGTGAGTTGGTAGAAACCTTATTCCATCTTGGTGTCTCCATTTCCTATGACAGAGTTCTGGACATATCTACAAATATGGCGACTGCGGCAGCTACTCATTATGAGAAGGATGGAGTTGTATGTCCGCTAATTTTGAGAAGACATCTGTTTACAACGGCAGCAATTGACAACATAGACCACAACCCGACATCAACATCTGCACATAGATCATTCCATGGCACAGGCATCTCTTTGTTCCAAAATAGAGCAACTGAATCAGATGGTACAGAACAAGAGAGAACTCCAACAGAGAACTCTGGTAGAATTGCACATTCCAGTTCACACTACAGCCTACCAGAATCGCATACAAATGCAAAGCCAGTTTCACCAAGAACGAAGGAACCAGTGATACCCCTAACTGAAGATCATCCTGCAACAAATGACGTCCTTCTGAAAACTGCATTAGGAGATGAACACGTTTGGCTGGAAAAAAAAACAAGGGAGCAGCGAAGTGACAACACCCAAAGCACGGACGACCCAATTTCGTGGTCTGCATATCACGGCAATCGTCACACTGAACACATAGAGCCAAGCATCAATTCCCTCCTACCTCTATTTCCAGATGATTCAAAATCCATTGGAATGATTCGACATTCACTGGACGTTGTCAAGCAGGCGGTGGAATTCCTGAACCCAGGACAGGTTCCAGTAGTAACGCTAGATCAACCACTGTTCGCCATCGCTTAAACCATTCAATGGAATTGGCCGGAGTTGTATGGAGAAGACAAGTTTGTCGTTATGCTTGGAGGACTCCATATCGAGATGGCATATATATATATATATATATCGACAATCGGGGATTTCCTGGATGGGAGTGGATGGACCAGCGCCTTCGCAGATGCAGATGTCACTACGCCAGGAAAAGCAGAATCTCTTCTGAAATCATCCCATGTAAAACGAGCCAGGCATGTACACATCGTCACATGCAGTACTCTATGGATACTTCTCCATCAGGCATATGACGAATACTGCCAAGCAGAAAGTGAACCATCATCCTTCGAAGACTGGTGCACGAGACAGAAGGAAAAGTGCCCCCAGTTCAAGTACTGGCATACTGTTATGGAAACGCAGCTCCTTCTCTTGATCTTTGTGAGATCGCTTCGTGAAGGAAACTTTTAAATGTACTTAGCTTCATTGTCGGCAATTGTTCCATGGTTCTTTGCGCTCGACCAAACTCACTATTACAGGTGGCTTCCAGTCCATATACGCGATATGTCAACGCTAGAAGCATGACTTCTCGACGTAGCAGAACAGTTCTCACAAAGAAAGTTTGTGGTGTGCAAGTCGAGCAGGCCGTTCTCTGCAATATCAATCGACCATGCTCACGAACAAAATAATGCTATCGTCAAAGGCATCGGTGGAGCTACTGATCTGATGTTAAATCCAAAAGCCATGCTGAGATGGACGGTAGCGGGACCAGAAATAGCAAGGGCGATAACCGAGTTTGGCACAAACTGCCTGCCTTCGCGGAAACGAGAAGTGCAGCAAAAACATCACGAGCACACGCTATCCTCACAAACATCATATGCACGAGACGTGAATGCACTAGTCACGACCTTTGAAACTACGGGAAATCCATTCACAGAAGAAACAACAGAAGTGCTTGTCCTCAATACCAAGGATGTTGCTGACCCTAAAGTATCTGAAAGCATTACTAAAATTGAGGATCTTGGCAAACAGCAATACCACAAATTCAGAGAAGAGCGACTAATTCAGACAACCAAAACCCTAACGGAACCCATCACAAAGAACAAACTACCGCTTTTCGGAAACCCACCGGTGAGGAATTCTTCGAGGTCATCACCACTAGTATCATCTCTCAAGAACGACTGTGCTCTATTCTCTCGATTATTTATTGCATGACAGACCAGAGATGGTGACTTGGGACAATTTCTTCAGACAAGAAAATTATGCTAACCCACCGTCATTATCACAGTTTGGAGACCTTCGCCTCGGTACAAAATCCGAATTTGTTCGTTGTCTGGAGGAGATGAGCGACTCCCTTAGAGACATTCCTTCCGTTGATGTCCTGGTTCTCGATGGCTCGGCAATTGTCTGCATGCTGAAGCCTGTTGGACCGATGACGTTCCTTGAGTATGCAGAGTGTATTTTTTTCCTTGCATACGGTCGCATCTCACGTATGTAACATGCTTCGACGTTGTCTGGGATGTAGACATTGATGACAGTCTCAAGTCATCAACACGAGAAAGACGCGGCAAGGGGGTTCGAAGACGTGTGGCACCCACAAGCAAAGTTCCAGGAAACTGGCAAGAATTTCTCCGTGTATCCGAGAACAAATCTGAGCTCTTTGAATTCCTGGATATTCAGGTAATGGACAGCTACATGAAAATTATAAACATAACACTGTGTATGTATGTATGTATGTGTGTGTGTGTGTGTGTGTGTGTGTGTGTGTATATGTGTATATGTGTATATATATATATATATATATATATATATATATATATATATATATATAAATATATATATATATATATATATATATATATATATATATATATATATATATATATATATATATATATATATATATATATATATATATATATTCTATAGACCGGGCGTAGTGGCGTGCGCCTGCAATCCGGCTACTCGGAGGCTTGGGTTGGAGGATCGCTTGAAGACGGGAGCTCTGCACTGGGCCGCGCTATGAGAGGGTGAAGGGCAGCCCGGAATCATGGCGAAACCCAATCCTTATCCCTGTGTCGTCAGAGGCGACCAGGGTCGCGTCAGGAAGGGCATCCGGCGTAAAACCTGTGCCAAATCGGTATGCGGATCATAACGGATGATCCGCTGTGGCGACCCCTAACGGGAGCAGCCGAAAGACGAACAACAACATATATATATATATATATATATATATATATATATATATATATATATATATATATATATATATATATATATATACATATATTGGATATTGAGTGATGAATAACACGTGCCTAACATATATTGTCACGGTAATGATGCATGTCGAAGGTTTTTACGTTTTTGGTCGCAGAGAATTTTACTCAGAGAAAGAAGTGATTCTGACCTGCAAACAGAATGTTCTTTCGTGTAAGTAACATCAATCGGGATGTTTCATCACTGTCACCTTGTCCACAGGAAGAAGCCGACACCAGAATGTTTCTCCATGTCGCAGATGCACTCGAGAAAGGCCACCGGAAAGTGATGATTCGAACTGTTGATACTGATGTGCTGATTCTGGCAGTGTATTCTGCTTCATTCGCGACAGACGCTGAAATATGGTTGGCATTCGGCGTTGGAAAGAATCTGCGATATATTCCTGCTCACCAAATTGCAAAGGAAATGGGAGAGGAGCGATCTAGAGCTCTGCCAATGTTTCACGCCTTTACGGGGTGTGACACGACATCTTCGTTTGCTGGTAGAGGGAAAAAAGACGGCGTTCCAGTTGTGGAAAGCACTTCCAGAAATTATACCGGTATTCGCTCACGATATGGCCTCTCCTAATGAGTTTGACGAAACGAAGATGGCACCATTTGAGAAGTTTGTGACCTTGTTGTATGATAAAACGTCCTCAGAAGTCAGTGTAGATTTAGCCAGAAAGTACATGTTCACCGCAAAAAGCAGACCAATAGATGCGATTCCACCAACTGAAGCTGCCCTATTCGAACACACCAAACGTGCAGTACACCAGGCTGGATTTGTATGGGGACAGATGCACGTGCGGTCACCAGATGTTCCATCGCCAAGTTCCTGGGGGTGGAGAAGAAGTCCGACACTCAAATGGGAGCCTAGTTGGACAGTACTACCAGAGGCTGCGGCCTCGTGCTCAGAACTACTGAAGTGTGGGTGCCAAAATAGATGCGTCGGACACTGTAAATGCGTAAAAGCAGCATTGAAGTGCACATCACTGTGCCGGTGTAGCGGAAACTGTGAACAAAATGGAAGTGAACAAGATGGTTGATTTGTTATTCATCATGTTATACATGTTGATTTATTAAATGTTATTTGTTATCCATCACAACATGTGATTA
>NC_140963.1:124253102-124295602 GCF_056783735.1 Eptatretus burgeri | reverse complement strand
CACGTCATGTGGGAGAACGTTTGCCAGTATATGGCTTCCCACAACAATTTACCACGGGCAAAGTGCACACGCGGTCAAGACAGCGCACAGGGCGTCCTGAAAGCCAAGGTGTACCCTTGAGAAAGGCATTGCAAAACCAACCCCCCTGGGGTACACACTGCGCCCCCAATCGCACAGCCGGATGGACAACTCAGATGGTCAAATTGTTTTGGCCAAACAAAAAAAATGTAGCTATGATGAGTGGACAGATTGACATCGAATAATTTGCATAACAGTCCAACCATATGCTTTACGATGAATCCGAAATACCCTTGTCCATTTGTTGCTTATCTTCTCCCAATAGATCATCACCGACTTGTGACCGAAGAGAACCACAATTAAATAAAGTTACACAGGAGGTTTGGGAGCCGATTATGGAAGCATCGGTCTTGGCCACATGTTTCTACTTCAATGCCTCATCAGGAAAAGACAAAATTAGCTCAAAATACAGAACATGCAACAAACCCACAATAACTGGATGGCACCACCAAACATTAAGGGTGACAAATGACATGTTGAAAGACAATCTGTACAGGGCAGTGTCACAAACCAAAATACAGCACGACAGAAACATCAAAGTGATACGAATGTTTCAATAACATTACCTTTTAAACGTCTAGAACTGATGCGAGTCAGATTAAGAGTTCAAGATTGTGACGACATGGATCACTGGACTACCAGGAAAAGCTCTCGTCAGTGATGCTGTTCTTTGCAACTGGCTCGGTTGTTTGAGGTGGGACAGCATTCAAACGTCACTTCTGTACGAAGGAAGCTCTCTCCGAAAATGCCACAAATTGTTACGACAAATGTTATGGAGTGAAGGTACGGCACAAGACGGAAGGCCAAGGTCGGCTACGTGCCGTCCGAACACCAAAGGCGGTCGAGAATGCGTTGCATAGCAGTGATGAGGATTCTATCTTTCATCCACACTTTACATGAACATGGAATCTGTTAGAAGAACAGCCATTGCAGACCTGAAGTTATTTCTGTTGAGACTTCAGTTATCCCAGGCATTTAAAATAGGTTACAAAGAAGTGAGCAGTAACTTTCCGTCACGTTATTCTTGACTCGAAGGATAATAATGAGCCTGCCAGCCGGCTCTTAACGAGTGAAGAGGCAAATGTTTCAACGAGTGGTTTTGTAAATAAGCAGAAGTTCCTGGTTATCGCTCAGAGAATCCCCGACACCTTCAGCGAAACTTTCCTCATAATCAGAAACTTGGGTGGTGTACTGTTCACAAAGGTTCAAATGCTGTTCCCTTTGAAGAATGTTTAATTTTGACAACACAGGGTCACTCACGTTCCATCCATGCAGTCACAACACTTCCATGGTCACATCATATCAAGGTTTGGTGACATTTAATGGCTGCATGAAATCTCCTGATCTAACAACCCTCTCCCCATTCCCCAGGTGACCTTCTGTGGGATGATTTGAAAGTGTGTGATGAAATAGACCAGGTGAACTTGAGGATACCGTTGGTAGAAACGTTGCCAGTGTACACCAAGTGATGGGTTAACAACTCCAGGATGCATGTATGCATTCTTCAAGTAACCCCCTCTTGGTTAAACAAAATCCAGGCTAACTAAACCCTTTTTGTTCCTAGTTTCTCACGTATGTGGAACTACATTCCAAAGATCGTGTTACGATAGACTCTTCACTCCAGGATTCAAGGAGGGGTACACCACCATCCCATGTGAGCCAATTTTTTTAAGCCCCATTAACCAGAACAACTCTTACATCCAGGTTATGGTGTTGACTCCCCTCTTTTCCTGCTCATTCAAAACTTTTCTTTGTGTCCAAAAGTTGCTGCAACCATACTGTCAGTTCATACTCTGTCACCTTGCTCTTCCATGAGTCTTGGTGTGTGTGCGTGTGTGAAGTGTGAAGGAGTGTGAGTGGGCACATGAGTGGCATATGCGCATGGTGTGTGTTGAAAGTGTGTGCGTGTGGGGAGTGTGTTGTTGGTTGTCACCTCCATATGTGGGTTTCAGAAGGTGGAACAGAGCCCTCCCATGTCTCAAAGTATTAAGTAATTTTCCGTGTGTGTGTGTGTGTGTGTGTGTGTGTGTGTGTGTGTGTGTGTGTGTGTGTGTGTGTGTGTGTGTGTTGCTGTTATTGGCTGCTATCTCCACAAGTGGGTGGGTTTCAAGAGATGGAAGAAACTGATCAGGTCTCAAAGTGCGTGTGTGTGTGTGTGTAACATTAGTGCATATAATCCTTACTATAATTCACCGACCGGTGTTTACAGTGTCGTGAGGTGTTTTGAATTATAAGCAGCAAGTATGTTTTTGCTTCTTGCATGTAACCGGGGTTTTTTTTTTGCCGACACAGCTGTCAATTACCTTTTCACCGCTCAACTAAAGGTATGTGTCAGAAAACCGTGTTGCATACTTGGACCAAGATCACACATAGGGAAGGAACTCTGCTTGTACGTATAATGTGTTTATATAATAATATCCATAATATGTGTACATAATCATGACTACAATTCATGGACCAGTGTCTGTTTGTCGCGCTACTCTTCCTTCAGTTGTGGGCAGATTACTTCCAGACTTGCTCCATACGATCAACATGACCCCAACTGGGTGTTTGTATCTTTGCCGGTGGTCTTGGGGGTTAGGGGGTGGGGGGAAACAAAGTCTCCACGTAATATGTGTATGGTGTAGCACCGCTTCAGGTGGAAGAGGGTATTACAAGTTTCACCCTTTACAGTACAGTATTCCTGTACCCACGTTTTCCAGTGCATGTATTCCAAGATCGTCTGAAGGGCGAGTAATCTGCTAGTTTGTATAATGTGCTATGCACATGATCACATTTCAATATGTGTGGATATAATGTGTGTCTAATCAGAATCGGGCATGTGTAAATCACGATTCATGAATGTGTGCGTGCGTACGTGCCACCGGTCATCATCTCCACTCACGAGTTTCTAAGACTGAACGGAGCCTTCCCTGATTCTGAAGCATCCCTCTTCATCCCAGCAAAGAACCACGACTCATGGACCAAGCTGTCTCCTTATGCATGTTCCATTTCCCCGGCCATCCCTGAAGTAGACACGATGTTGATCCGCACAACCTCCGGTGTGGTCTCTCGGGTATGCCCGGGAACTCCTGTTCCCGGTCTCTTCCTTCTTGGTTTCATACTTTTCCTTCCATGATGGGATAGAATCGATAAAACCCAACAAACCACAAGACAAGGCCAGGGGACCAGGTCGTGTCCCAGTTGCATGTCGATCAGCGCAACTCTGGGTGCCCTCCTCCCCACCAAAGCTGTTGTCCGCGGCTAGGGTCTCGCTCCCACCAAAGCCGACGCTCGGCGCAGTCCTCGATCCCAAAAAAACTCGGTCCCATGTGGGCAGAACACAGCAAAAAGGGAGTCTCTAAAGCTTGGGCCCTCAATATCAGCATGATTAGGTCGACAAAACAAAACAAGCCGTAAGGCCAGGCCACATTCCAAAGGCATGTCGATCAGCGTCACTCTGGGTGCCACATGCGCGGCACTCTGCCTCACCAAAGCTGCCAGCCACGACCAGATTCTTACTCCAATCACAGTCATATTGTATTCGGCACCCTCCTCAATCCCACAAAACTCGGTCTCTCTCGTCCTACATGGGCAGAATAGTGCAAGAGGGAGCGTACTGAACTCAATGGGTGGAAGTGTGTGTGTGTGTGTGTGTGTGTGTGTGTGTGTGTGTGTGTGTGTGTGTGTGTGTGTGTGTGTGTGTGTGTGTGTGTGTGTGTGTGTGTGTGTGTGTGTGTGTGTGTGTGAGAGATTTGAAGTATGTTTACATTCCTTGCACTACTTGTGAGAGACCATTTGAGATATGTATTCTCTTTTTTTTTAAACCTACAACTAAGATATGAGACAGGACGAGCAATAATCTAAGTTGCAAATCCCTGAAGAGTAGAGTATTTGTGCAACAAATTTGGAAAATACAGAGATAAAACAATTGCATAGCTTCAGTGTTCCTATCACCTGTACAATTTGGGTTTGATGGCAACTTTGAGCATTATCAATGTTTGAAATCAATCACGAACAACCTTGTCCGCATTACCTCATGGATTGAAGCAACATGTCAGGTTTGGCAATGCAGGGGAAACATGGAATCATTGGGAAGGAAAGAGATAAGTTGACATTTTGTTCACGTCCCAAAACGGCACTTGGTAGAGCTCATACCT
The DNA here is from genome assembly GCF_056783735.1 of Eptatretus burgeri. Taxonomy (NCBI): domain Eukaryota; kingdom Metazoa; phylum Chordata; class Myxini; order Myxiniformes; family Myxinidae; genus Eptatretus; species Eptatretus burgeri. The sequence continues at coordinate 124,291,385 of NC_140963.1, read as the reverse complement.
CTGCCAGGCTGAAAGGTCTACATTTTGTCGCCCACTGATAGGCTGGATCTGGATCTGCACCTTTCACAAAACCTAATCAGCTTGTTCTCGTCGCATACCCGAGTTGTCCACCAACTTTCGTCTGAATCCGTCCATAACTTCTTTGAGATATGCTTACAGACAGACAAACAGGGGTGAATACATAACCTCTGTCCACCTTGGTGGTGAAGCTAATAAATAATTTCCCCAAGAACTGTGCAGCCACACCTTTACCACAAAGGAAATAATAACTAAAGGAACATGGGATGATACAAAACTTCAGGTATACCAAAAATGACTGAACATTAGCTTTGAACAATCAGCAAATGTGCAGTGCAAAAATAATAAAACGCCGACTTTCAGCGTAGAGTTTTGATCACCATGCAAGGCACACGGAGGAGTCAAAGAGTATACTGCACAACATTTCAAAGCCTGCAGGGACATCAGCATCAATCCTCTGTACCTTACACAACTTAAAACTAGTTTTCTATTCCCTTTAGTTGCATTCTCATCCCCCAAGCCAAACCAAATCAATCAATCAATCCCCTATTAGTCCATCTGCCTCAGAACCAAAGGAAAAATAAAATAAAATAAAACAACTTCAATTTTGGAATGTGTACCAAATGCTCTGGCAGAATATTCTGGAATGATAGCTCCAGGATATACTCGTTTTTATTAACCAGCATTCATGGAGATGGCATGCCTCGCACGCAAGCAGCGACAGCTGACCGAAACACAGATTCATGCTCAATCGCACGCAGTTAGCTTCTTACAACATAGAAAGAGGATACTTATGAAGCAGTTGCCCAGCACTATGCCAGATACATCATAGATAGGCTGACAAGTGCATGGTGAAATGGCTCGACAGAGTGCAGAGATAGAATGGAGAAATCAGTCAAAGGAATACAGAAAGAGGAACCATGACAACAAACGTATTGTAAAGGCGTAACTTCCTCATTTTCCTATCGCACTATCAATACATTTGTTTGTTTGTTTTAGTCAATATCCTACAAAATTTACCCTTGAGGCCAATATAATAGATTTGTACCCTGGTAACAATTACCGTGAAAAGATGGATCAATCGAGCGTATCCATTCGACCACGTCTGATCATTTATGAGGTGTGGTTGTTTGTTATTTGTTAATGCAGTGTCCCTGTCGGTTAGAAGTTGGCAAGAGTGGATTTACCATGAGAAAACGTATTGTGATAGCGTCACCCAACGAGTGAGTTCCGAAAGACAGGACAGCCTGCTTAATGTATCTTTGAAAGGGTGTACCCTTTCCACTTACCTTTAGTTACCTCTGCCACCAAAGGTGGATGGAGGTGATGTAATCGCCCCTATTTGTTTGGATGTATGTGAGCAGGATATCTTGATATAAAAAGTTATGGACAGGTTCGGACGAAACTTCATGGACGGGTTTGGTGTGTGACAAGGACGAATAGATTCGATTTTGGTGAAGATCCGGATCAGGATCGGAGACATTCTTTTTTGGAGGTATGCACTCCACTGAGTGCTGCTCTCGTTAAACATGTAATCAATGTCCAACCCTACAGATACACCTCGACACATCTTGCCTGCTGTCATTCTTTTCCCTGTAATCTTCAAAGGGCTGCCACGAAAACGGCACGTTCAACATCTTTACCACGTGATCCATGACCATTTTTTGTTACCCCTGCATCCTTACCTTCTTCGTTGCTTGAACCAAAATTAAGGCCGAACATATAAATGCGACCGTGAACCTACATCCTTACACCATGGTGCATAAGTAAGAGCATGCTCCGTGAAGATGCTGCAACAAGTGAAAGAACGGTGACGTCATCAAAGCAGGACAGGTATTCAAATATTCGGATTTACTCCGAGGAATTGAAACACAAGACGACATAGATATCCATCGTTTGGAACAAACTTGTTTACCATGTAGTCATGTTTCAGCAACAGCCCGAGCTCGCCAGAAAACACACGGTGACTCATGAGATTTGCGATTTTTTCCCTTCTTCGTCCTCAGGGTTTAAGCGAATAGTTTTTTTTTTGTCCAAAATCTCTATACAAAGGTGTTTCGACAGCTGAAGAACACTGGAGCAAGACTTAAAATTAGAACGTTGAACTAGCAGACTAAAGACAATAACTCGGGCATATGCAACTGTACCGAGCAAGCACCCCGAACAGGAAAATAAATATATAAATTGGCCCACATGGCGAGTATCTGGGTATTACCTATAGCTCTTCTAAACCACAATGAGCAGTTCAGAACAATGAATGACACAAAACCGTGTGCACAAAAATAAAAAAAACTCAACAAGCACATTTTGCGCGTGCACGCTCGGCTTCGTTCGACATTCAAAACTAGGATTCGGTAAACGAGTGATCGATTGCCCTTCGTAGCCGAAGACGACCATTCATGTGGCGTGTGAACACTCGGGAGCACGAATCGATTTAAGTGCAAGAGCTGAAATCCAGAATAAAACAACCATGTTTTGAGATAGCAACCAGTGTGACCCGATGGTCAAGGGATATCGAACAAGAACAAACCACTTTCTCCCTGCAGTTTAGGGCAGAGATTTGGAATCAATTCAGGGTGTGGTGATAACTCAGTGAGATCTTTAAACGTCTGCTGTGTCACCAGAGGTGTGGCAGACGCGTCTACATGCATACCGTCCCGTCAGTGGACTCCGCACACTGTCTGCGAAACACCAGGATGACAGTTCATAACTGCATCCAGATTCGAACCAAGGCTGGATGGCTCAAAGACAGGTTTGGATACCTCTTGGCCATCCTGTCAGGCCAGTAAACTTAGTTGGTAAACTACTGTGTTTAAAATAAAGCTTTCGATAGTTATTTATTTATTTATGAAAACACAGGTGAAAATTTTCTCTCGAGTCAACCCGAAGTGGCAATTTTGGCAACGCGAAGGCGCGTGGAGAGATCGGAACGAAACAACGGCGCATGGTTGTCCATCACATCGGCACAGGGAATGCAGTGGGAGCCGTCCAAGGCAGTGGCTAAAAGTTTTCGGCAAGTCCCATGGGTTGCGTTCACGTTGGGAACAACAAACACAACGCGCTTACGCCCGTCAAAGAAAGCTTACAGAGAAGAAACCCAAAATAAAAACAATAAGTATTTTAAAGGTCCGTTTATTTTTTCAACAGGTATTGACCAAGACGGTGTCAATTTCCCTCCGAAACAATTACTATAATTTGTACCATCAGGTAATACACGTAATGTGCTTAATATTCGGGTCGAGTGCAAGAAGTGTTCCAGAAACCAACGGTGGCCTACAATCTGCTCAAGCAGAACATTGGTACGGTCAGAAAAATAAAACTCTCAAATACAGTTTTCAGTCATCTGTCTCTGTAAATATAACATTACTATTTGGCCACATCCATAAAAGGCCTGTTTGATAAAATAAAAAATATATTCTCTCCACTCTGCTTAATAAAGTATAGACTCATTAAATTTAACTAGATATACAGAAACTCGTAGTAAACATACTAAAATATAAAACAAAATCACTTTTTTGATGCAGTGGAATTTTCAGGGTCCCATCGTTCATAAAAGGCATACATTTATAATAACGGGATGTCGTCTTTGTTCCATCAATAATAGATATTTGTCACATACAGTGTACCTTTAAGAAACATGCTTTTTAGTGAAATGCTAACATTAGTCTATTCGCATATTTTTTTTTCTTTTTCCTCAACTACCTCTAATATTACAATACTATTTGAAAAGCATCAACAACGCGTGTTAATAATTCATTGTAGTTTGTTATTAAAGGTAGTTTTAACAGTGTCATGCCATATATGCAAAAAAGACTGCCCTCAATAACAAAAAATATTGATCTCAACCTCCATAATTTAAATTAATCCACTAAATCGTAAACATTTATTATAAGAAATATAATGCAATTCTTCAAGTCAAAAAAACAAAAATATATTTATCTGTGAGAATATATAATATAGAGATTACATGGCTATAAGCTGACCTGCTTGCAACATCGTTAATTGGCCCTGGAGAAAGGGAATGAGATCGAGAGGATGCGGTGGAGCAGGAAAGCTCGGTTGAGGATATCAGGTGGAGATGAATTGCATGGACGTGGGCGGAAAAGGCTGGGGAAACGGGAAGGTGGTGGGAAGGGGGGTCAGGGGTGGAAGACGGTGCAACGGAGTTGAGGAAACGAAGATAATAATATAAAATAAATGGAGTTAGAGGAGTGCGATAAAAGTAAAGGGACGACTCGCATGACGCTCGCTGGCTTCAAACGACCGCCGCTGCGCGGTTAGGAAAATATTTGAATGGCCTGAGTAACGGGAGCACGACAGACTGGGCACTTGGCCTCGCTCTTCTGGCAGATTTCACCGGCACACTCCATGCAGAAAAGGTTGTGGCCACAAGGAACAAGCGCGGCCGTGACCGAACTTCTCTGGCAAACGCTGCATTCTCGGCCTTTGGCCACGGTGACGGGATCAGGCGGATCGCTCGAGCCTGGGCCTGGCGCTAGGCTGCAGTCGGCGGAGCCGTTAAGCGTCGGCGCTGTGAGATAGCTTCCGAGCGTGTGATTCAAGGGGTCACTGCGAGCACGTCTTGCCAGCGGATGCTCCAGAATGCTGCCCCCTCCAGCAAAGGTGGGCGAAAGGCGGGTGGCACCTGAGGCAGCTCGCGGTCGGGCTTGGAGAGCTCCCGTGGCTCCAAGAACGGCCATTGGGTTGGTGCGTTCGAACTGAGCCCAAAGCAAGGCAGCAGGTGGTACTGAGCCCTGGCTGACCGATGGTCCGTCGTAGCTGGGTGCATCGACACCGGGCTCCTCAGAATTAAGAGAAGAGAGAGAGTCAGCAAAAGCAAAGCCTGCATTGCTGCTGTATGGACTTGTTGGACTGAAATCCGTACTGATTCTCCCACTACCCAGATCAGTAGAAGTACTGCCTAAAGAGCTAGAACTGTCATTGCGGTTGTTAGAAAAGGGTTTCCGGGGAGGCCGTATCCACAGGCTGCCAGGCTGGTAGTTGCCAGCCTCAAAGCCAACGTCAGTACCATTGATGTGGAAGTCGTTTTCGTCGTTGAAGTCAACAAGGCCACCAGTACGTACAGCAATGTGTGCCTCAATCTCCTCGCGTGCTCGGTCCACATTCTCAGGCATCCCTGTTACTTCAAACACTGGCTCCTTGTCTCGGCTCGGCGTCACAATGTAAGTGTGCGTCGACTGTTGGATGCGCTTGATGGTTGCTCCCTTAGGCCCAACAACGAGGCCTACAACACGGTATGGTACACGCACTTGAATGGTCGTTTGTCCAGGGACGTTCGGTGGACAGGGAAGCGGACAAGGACCGGTGCCACTATCAGAAATGGCACCAGGTCCACCGGGCTTATTCCGTGAGGCACGAATGACCGAAAAGTGCTCAGCAGCAGAGAGGATCTCACGCTTTGCCATAGCCACATCTTCCTGTCGTCCAGTGATGACAAATACAGGCTCTTCACCACGTACAGGAGTCTTGATATATGTATTCGTTTTAGCTCGAAGAGCTTTAATCTTGCACCCTAGAGGGGAGGACATTTTTCGGATTAGTAGTGCTTGACAGGAAGCTGATACCAAACGGGTGACAATAGTAGTATCCACCACAATAACGACAGGAATTAACAAAAATACAAAAAAAAACTGCAAACAACAGTCAGCCAAAAGGAAAAGGCAAAACACCACAGTATAAAAGCTATTTTACCCACTGGGGTAGGTGAAGGATGAGAGAAGAGGAAAAGCTGAGAATGGATCAAGAATGAAATTCGACACACACATTTGGGGAATTCCATGTCAACCGCCTCACTTTTGACCTGTCTGATAACTGACCTCTCTCGATTCTCATGCAATTTGCCAAAGTTGCACAGATCAATGAGGAAAAAAAAAAATTCCATACAAACGAGAAGGGCACTCGGTAGAACACATACCTCTGCCACGCAATGCCTGATCGTGTAGAACATATCAGGCCCAATTGTTGTTTGAAATGCCATGTGATGAATCGTTTTTGGAAACATCTCTCAACGGTGAAGAATCACTTAAAAAAAATTAAAAAATCCTCGCATCTGGATTCGGATCTTCAAAGTTGGCTCAATTTGTCCTTGTTAACACACATAACATGTCCACCACGTCTTGTCCGAATCCGTCACTAACGTTTTGAGAGATCAAACCACATCTTGTTTTTTAGCCCGATCTCTCAATGGTGAAGAAACAAAAAAATTATTGGATCTGGATTCGGATCTTCACCAAAGTTTAATCAATACTTCCTCGTCACAGACCAGTGTCCACCAAGCTTCGTCCAAATCCGTTCTCATCTTTTTGAGATACCGTGCTACATGTCATTTTTGGCGCAATCGCCCAATGGTGAAGAGTAACTGAAAAAATTCCAGTTGTCGGATCTGGATCTTCAACAAAATCTAATCAGTTCGGCCTTGTCACACACCCAACCTCACCACCAAATTTGATCCAAATCCATTCACAACTTTTTGAGATATGCTGCACACAGACAGACAAATATACAAAACAAGAGGGGGAGCACTCGGTGGAGTGCAAAACCTCCGCCGTCAATACTGCTGGGTCACTTAAGTGAACCTGATATCCCATTCATTGTAGGTCAAAACGGATCAGACTCTACCGAACCACGATTGAATAAACTAAAGTAGATCGACGCGCATGTAGAAATGCCGAAAAAATAAAATCAAAATTTTTTTGATAAAAAAGGTGCAAAATTTGTTTTTTTTTTCTCTAACAAATATTTTTCAAATAACATCGAAATTTTTTGAAAGAAAAGTTGCAAAATTTTGTTTGTTTTTTTTCTCTCACAAAATTTTGTTTTGGGGTTGGAAATCACTTAAAACATGAAGAAATGCAAAAACAAAAATTCTAATATTTTTTCAAAATGGCCGCCATAGCGGCCATATTGGACTTCGGACCAAGTCCAAAATCCAATGACATGATCCTTGGACCATACCTAATCCCCCCACCAAGTTTCGTGGAAATCCGTAAAGGAGTTTTTCCGTAATACTGTTCACAAACAAACAAACAAACAAACAAACAAACAGACAAACAAACAGACAAACAGACAAACAGACAGGGGTGAAAACAGTAACTTCCGTCCATCTTCGATGGCGGAGGTTAATAAATGGGTGAAAACATAACTCCTTCCACCTTCAATGGTGGAGGTACATATCAGGTCTCAATCAACTGGTCACTAAAAGTTGGACATTGTGAAATATAGGACCTCAAATGCCATGTGCAGTGGTCAGATGAAATATTTCAGAGGGTGATGGCAGGCGCAAGGGGTGTGAGGTGACCGGGAAGTGGGTCGCGTGGGAGGTGCGTGTGCGTGGGTGCGTGTGCGTGTGAGTGGGGGGGGATCTCGGGGTCGGGTCACAGGTCGTGCGAGACCGCTGTGAAGGTCAGTCAGACGGGAGATCGTGGGAGGTCACAGGTCGCGCAAATTCGGGGGGGAGGTCGCAGGTGGCTGGGGTGGGGGGTGGGAGGGAGGAGGTCGCAGGTGGCGTGGGGGGGTGGGAGGTCGCAGGTGGCGTGGGGGGGTGGGAGGTCGCAGGTGGCGTGGGGGGGGGTGGGAGGTCGCAGGTGGCGTGGGGGGGGGTGGGAGGTCGCAGGTGGCGTGGGGGGGTGGGAGGTCGCAGGTGGCGTGGGGGGGGGGGTTGGAGGTCGCAGGTGGCAGGGTCGCAGGTGGTGCGGCAGGGTTGGGGGAGGGGAGGGAGGTTGCGCGGGTGGGTTGGGGGAGGGAGGTCACGTGGGTGGGTTGGGGGGAGGGAGGTCACGCGGGTGGGTTGGGGGGAGGGAGGTCACAGGTCGTGTGGGTGGTTCGGGGGGGAGGGAGGTCGCTGGTCAAGCGGGTGGGTGGGTTGGGGGAGGGAGGTGGCAGTTCTCTCGGGTGGGTGGGTTGGGGGGGAGGGAGGTCGGTCGCAAGGCGCACGGATGGGTTGGGGGGAGGGAGGTCAGTGGCAGGTGGTGCGGGTGGTTCGGGGAGGGAGGTCGCTGATCGCGCAGGTGGGTGGGTTGGGGGGAGGGAGGGAGGCGGCAGGTCGCTCGGGTGGGAGGTCGGTCGCAGGGCGCGCGTGTGGTTCGGGGGGGAGGGAGGTCGCGCGGGTGGGTGGGAGGTCAGTGGGAGGTCGCGCCGGGGGTTGGGGGGGAGGGAGGTCGCGCGGGGGGTTGGGGGAGGGAGGTCGCGCGGGGGGTTGGGGGGAGGGAGGTCGCGCGGGGGGGTTGGGGGGAGGGAGGTCGCGCGGGGGGTTGGGGGAGGCAGGTCGCGCGGGGGTTGGGGGGAGGCAGGTCGCGCGGGGGGGTTGGGGGAGGCAGGTCGCGCGGGGGTTGGGGGGAGGCAGGTCGCGCGGGGGGGTTGGGGGGAGGCAGGTCGCGCGGGGGGTTGGGGGAGGCAGGTCGCGCGGGGGGTTGGGGGGAGGCAGGTCGCGCGGGGGGTTGGGGGGAGGGAGGTCGCGCGGGGGGGGGGGGGGGGAGGGAGGTCGCGCGGGGGGGTTGGGGGAGGGAGGTCGCGCGGGGGTTGGGGGAGGGAGGTCGCGCGGGGGGTTGGGGGGAGGGAGGTCGCGCGGGGGTTGGGGGAGGGAGGTCGCGCGGGGGTTGGGGGGAGGGAGGTCGCGCGGGGGGGTTGGGGGAGGGAGGTCGCGCGGGGGGTTGGGGGAGGGAGGTCGCGCGGGGGGTTGGGGGAGGGAGGTCGCGCGGGGGGGGTTGGGGGAGGGAGGTCGCGCGGGGGGGTTGGGGGAGGGAGGTCGCGCGGGGGGGTTGGGGGGAGGGAGGTCGCGCGGGGGGGTTGGGGGGAGGGAGGTCGCGCGGGGGGGTTGGGGGGAGGGAGGTCGCGCGGGGGTTGGGGGAGGGAGGTCGCGCGGGGGGGTTGGGGGGAGGGAGGTCGCGCGGGGGGGTTGGGGGAGGGAGGTCGCGCGGGGGTTGGGGGAGGGAGGTCGCGCGGGGGGTTGGGGGAGGGAGGTCGCGCGGGGGGTTGGGGGAGGGAGGTCGCGCGGGGGGTTGGGGGGAGGGAGGTCACGCAGGGGGTTGGGGGAGGGGGTCGCGCGGGGAGGGGGTCGCGTGGGGGTTGGGGGAGGGGTCGCGTGGGGGGTTGGGGGAGGGGTCGCGTGGGGGGTTGGGGGAGGGGTCACGTGGGGGTTGGGGGAGGGGTCACGTGGGGGGGGGGTTGGGAGGAGGGGTCACATGGGGGGTTGGGGGAGGGTGGTCGCGCGGGTGGGTTGGGGGGGAGGTCGCGCGGGTGGGTTGGGGGGAGGTCGCGCGGGTGGGTTGGGGGGAGGGAGGTCGCTCGGGTGGGTTGGTGGGGAGGGAGGTCGCTCGGGTGGGTTGGTGGGGGAGGGAGTTCGCGCGGGTGGTTTGGGGGAGGGAGGGAGTTCGCGCGGGTGGGTTGGGGGAGGGGGAGAGGTCATGCGGATGGGTTGGGGGGAGGGAGGTCACGCGGGTGGGTTGGGGCGGGAGGGAGGTGGCGCGGGTGTGTTGGGGGAGGGAGGTCGGTTGCAGATCGCACGGGTGGGTGGTCAGTCGGTCACAGGCGCGCGAGTGGGTGGGTTGGGGGAGGGGAGGTCGGTCACAGGCGCGCGAGTGGGTGGGTTGGGGGGAGGGAGGTCGGTCGCAGGTCACGTGGGTTGGGGGGAGGGAAGTCAGTCGCAGATCGCGCGGGTGGGGGGGGGAGGGAGGTCGCATGTCACGCGGGTGGGTTGGGGGGAGGGAGGTCACGCGGGTGGGTTGGGGGGAGGGAGGTCGCGCGGGTGGGTTGGGGGGAGGGAGGTCGCGCGGGTTGGTTGGGGGGGAGGGAGGTCGCGCGGGTTGGTTGGGGGGGGGAGGGAGGTCGCGCGGGTTGGTTGGGGGGGGAGGGAGGGAGGTCGCGCGGGTTGGTTGGGGGGAGGGAGGGAGGTCGCGCGGGTTGGTTGGGGGGGAGGGAGGGAGGTCGCGCGGGTTGGTTGGGGGGGAGGAGGTCGCGCGGGTTGGTTGGGGGGGGAGGGAGGTCGCGCGGGTTGGTTGGGGGGGAGGGAGGTCGCGCGGGTTGGTTGGGGGGAGGGAGGTCGCGCGGGTTGGTTGGGGGGGGGGAGGGAGGTCGCGCGGGTTGGTTGGGGGGAGGGAGGTCGCGCGGGTTGGTTGGGGGGAGGGAGGTCGCGCGGGTTGGTTGGGGGGGGAGGGAGGTCGCGCGGGTTGGTTGGGGGGGAGGGAGGTCGCGCGGGTTGGTTGGGGGGGAGGGAGGTCGCGCGGGTTGGTTGGGGGGGGGAGGGAGGTCGCGCGGGTTGGTTGGGGGGGAGGGAGGTCGCGCGGGTTGGTTGGGGGGGGGGGGGAGGGAGGTCGCGCGGGTTGGTTGGGGGGAGGGAGGTCGCGCGGGTTGGTTGGGGGGGGAGGAGGGAGGTCGCGCGGGTTGGTTGGGGGGAGGGAGGTCGCGCGGGTTGGTTGGGGGGAGGGAGGTCGCGCGGGTTGGTTGGGGGGAGGGAGGTCGCGCGGGTTGGTTGGGGGGAGGGAGGTCGCGCGGGTTGGTTGGGGGGGGAGGGAGGTCGCGCGGGTTGGTTGGGGGGAGGGAGGTCGCGCGGGTTGGTTGGGGGGGAGGGAGGTCGCGCGGGTTGGTTGGGGGGGGAGGGAGGTCGCGCGGGTTGGTTGGGGGGGGAGGTCGCGCGGGTTGGTTGGGGGGAGGGAGGTCGCGCGGGTTGGTTGGGGGGGAGGGAGGTCGCGCGGGTTGGTTGGGGGGAGGGAGGTCGCGCGGGTTGGTTGGGGGGAGGGAGGTCGCGCGGGTTGGTTGGGGGGGGGGGAGGGAGGTCGCGCGGGTTGGTTGGGGGGGAGGGAGGTCGCGCGGGTTGGTTGGGGGGAGGGAGGTCGCGCGGGTTGGTTGGGGGGAGGGAGGTCGCGCGGGTTGGTTGGGGGAGGGAGGTCGCGCGGGTTGGTTGGGGGGAGGGAGGTCGCGCGGGTTGGTTGGGGGGGGGAGGGAGGTCGCGCGGGTTGGTTGGGGGGAGGGAGGTCGCGCGGGTTGGTTGGGGGGGGGAGGAGGAGGTCGCGCGGGTTGGTTGGGGGGGGAGGGAGGTCGCGCGGGTTGGTTGGGGGGGAGGGAGGTCGCGCGGGTTGGTTGGGGGGAGGGAGGTCGCGCGGGTTGGTTGGGGGGGAGGGAGGTCGCGCGGGTTGGTTGGGGGGAGGAGGGAGGTCGCGCGGGTTGGTTGGGGGGAGGGAGGTCGCGCGGGTTGGTTGGGGGGAGGGAGGTCGCGCGGGTTGGTTGGGGGGAGGGAGGTCGCGCGGGTTGGTTGGGGGGGGGAGGGAGGTCGCGCGGGTTGGTTGGGGGGGGAGGAAGGTCGCGCGGGTTGGTTGGGGGGGGGGAGGAAGGTCGCGCGGGTTGGTTGGGGGAGGGAGGTCGCGCGGGTTGGTTGGGGGGGGAGGGAGGTCGCGCGGGTTGGTTGGGGGGGAGGGAGGTCGCGCGGGTTGGTTGGGGGGAGGGAGGTCGTGCGGGTTGGTTGGGGGGAGGGCGGTCGCGCGGGTTGGTTGGGGGGAGGGAGGTCGCGCGGGTTGGTTGGGGGGAGGGAGGTCGCGCGGGTTGGTTGGGGGGGGAGGTCGCGCGGGTTGGTTGGGGGGGAGGGAGGTCGCGCGGGTTGGTTGGGGGGAGGGAGGTCGCGCGGGTTGGTTGGGGGGAGGGAGGTCGTGCGGGTGGGTTGGGGGAAGAGGGAGGTCGTAGGTTGCGAGGGGGGGGAAGTCGCAAGTCGTGTTGGTGGGTTTGGGGAGGGATGGAGGTCGCAGGTCATGCAGGGGAGCTCACAGGTTGTGTGAGTGGGTAGGGGGAGGGGATGCCCCAGGTCACACGGGTGATTTGGCAGGGGGGGATGTCGCAGGTCGTGTTGGGCAGTTTGGGGTGGGAGGACGAGCGGGGGGGGGGCAGGTTAAGGTGATATTGCTGGGATGCGGGGTCAGACGAATGCAAGCCATGATGCACCAACGCAGGCAGGGCCGGGTGCCACTGCCCGGCACCAACGCAGGCAGGGACGGGTGCCCCTGCCCGGCACCAACGCAGGCAGGGCCGGGTGCCCCTGCACGGCACCAACGCAGGCAGGGCCGGGTGCCCCTGACAGGCACAAAGGCAGGGCCAGGTGCCCCTGAGAGGCACAAAGGCAGGACCAGGTGCACCTGAGAGGCACAAAGGCAGGGACAGGTGTCCCTGAGAGGCACAAAGGCAGGGCCAGGTGCCCCTGAGAGGCACAAAGGCAGGGCCAGGTTCCCCTGAGAGGCACAAAGGCAGGGCCAGGTGCCCCTGAGAGGCACAAAGGCAGGGCCAGGTGCCCCTGAGAGGCACAGAGGCAGGGCCAGGTGCCCCTGAGAGGCACAGAGGCAGGGCCAGGTGCCCCTGAGAGGCACAAAGGCAGGGCCAGGTGCCCCTGGCTGGCACAAAGGCAGGGCCAGGTGCCCCTGGCTGGCACAAAGGCAGGGCCAGGCAGACACAAAGGCAGGGCCAGGTGCCCCTGAGAGGCACAAAGGCAGGGCCAGGTGCCCCTGGCTGGCACAAAGGCAGGGCCAGGTGCCCCTGAGAGGCACAAAGGCAGGGCCAGGTGCCCCTGAGAGGCACAAAGGCAGGGCCAGGTGCCCCTGGCTGGCACAAAGGCAGGGCCAGGTGCCCCTGGCTGGCACAAAGGCAGGGCCAGGTGCCCCTGGCTGGCACAAAGGCAGGGCCAGGTGCCCCTGGCTGGCACAAAGGCAGGGCCAGGTGCCCCTGGCTGGCACAAAGGCAGGGCCAGGTGCCCCTGGCTGGCACAAAGGCAGGGCCAGGCAGAATGACAAAGGCAGGCACAACGGCAAGTCGCATCAACAAAAAATAAACAAACAAAAAAAAACCCAACAGACACGCAGGCAAAAAAGAAAGAGAAGACGCATGCCCTGCAGGCAGCCCCCCCCCACCCGCAGGCAGAAAGGCGGGCCCTTCAGGCACACCCTGCAGGCACAACGGCGAGCCCCGCAGGCACAAAGGCAGGCCCCTCAAGCATGCCCCGGAGGCATAAAGGCAGAAGTGGCAGGCAGGCCTTGCAGGCACAAAGGCAGACCGTGAGGAAGCACCGAAATCCAAAACCTGACACTCGAAAACCACACAAACAGCCAAGATATCTGGAAATCAAAGGGCGCATTTAAATATCAAAACAACGTCCGTCATGCTACAAACACACCGAAATGGTAAAGACAGTATTTTCAGGAACACACGAAGCAGGAGAGAACGGCCGCGCCCGGTGCTGCTGCCATTGTTCTCGGGAACACACAAAGCGCTCACCTTGTCGACCCACGATCTCGGCAACGTGCTCCGAGCTGGGCACCGCGACGCACTCCGTGCTGTTGTTTCGCCGCTTGCTGGGACCGTCGCCGGCGATGCCGTTGGAGATGCCGGGCGTCGCCTCGTCGAGGCCCAGCAAGGAAAGCTGCTCCAGAGCCATCTGCAGCGCTCGGTGCTCGTCCAACGGTTCCTGCAGCCCGACAACCCGCTCCGCGGTCGTTCTCTCTCCGTCAACGAGCACAGAGCTCGGCATAGTCGCGCACACGTGTCCGATCTATCGCTGGGCACGTCGTGTACACACACATACAATCATAGATACACCAGATAGATGGACAATCGCGGCGTTTGTCGTACTCTCTTCAATTAGTCTGATCTGCCGAAGTGAAAGAGATTCTATTTAAAATTTATATTTAAAGTATAAAAAAAAAATAAGTTAAAACTCCCACGGAAAAAGCGAGAAGTTCTCAAACAAAGCTTTTTGTTAAGATCGACCTGGGGGGGAGAAAAAAAAAAAACTCCCTTTCTCGCTCACCCTCGCAAGTTACCCACGACGCGCGCGCCGAGCCGCCGAACCTCCGCCTGTGCTTTGTGACGTCATCGCCTCGTGGTCGCCCGTCCATTGGACCGGCTTGTCACGTGATGCGAGCCGCCGCGTGATTGGTGGCTGGGCGTGTCCTCGATTAATAAGGTGCTCGTATGGCGCTTCGGAAGCGATATTTGAAAGGTCTTGGTCGGATTGAAGAGATAAATTATTATCTTAATGCTTCGCATCGCCCGGTATTGTGCCGGACAACGTGATCAAGATAACGCGGGCTAATGGGAACGACAATCAATGCGAAGGATTTATTAAAACACGAGATAACAATGTGGATTATTATTGTTTTTATTCGTTTGTAATAATTATCAGGGGAAAAAAAAATTGAAGTGAGCAGGTGAATCGGAATGAAGTGGAGCGAGTTATTTGTGGCCAATTAGAAAAAAAAAAGTTTAGAGAGTTTGCTTTGACATTGAGTTGCGCTAATCGATGAGGCTTACTCATCCAATCAATTACTCATAATCGTTCGTTTTGATGAAATATTGTCTCAAAGGTTCATTAAACCCTGCGGGGTCACGAGAGTGACGGACGAACTCAACGATCGGGAGGGGATCACGTGGTTTTAGTTGGTGACTGGTCTGATATTGGGAACTCGTGAAAACGTGTCGTGGATGATAGGAGGATTTCCCAACCACAAATACCCCCAACCACAAATACCGGTGATTATTCAAAATAAACAACTGGATAAAGGACCAGAAACGAAATTATCATTAAACTTTGGATTCAATGTAAGGGTCGAGGTTCGTACATTAATCAGCTCCAGGTTCAACCCCCCCCCCCGAAAGCTTCCCCCCCCCACCCCTTCGATTCAATGTAAGGGTTGAGTTTCGTATATTAATCAGCTCCAGGTTCAATTCACCCCCCCCCCAAAGCTTCCCCTCCTCCCCCACCCCTTCGATTCAATGTGAGGGTTGAGGTTCATATATCAATCAGCTTCAGGTTCAACCCCGCCCCAAGCTTCCCTCCCCCTCCCCCCCTCTCCCCCTTCGATTCAATGAAAGGGTCGAGGTTTGTATATCAATCAGATCCATTATACTGCATCAATCAGATCAATTATACTGCATCAATCAGATCCATTATACTGTATCAATCAGATCAATTATACTGTATCAATCAGATCAATTATACTGTATCAATCAGATCAATTATACTGTATCAATCAGATCAATCATACTGTATCAATCAGATCAATTATACTGTATCAATCAGATCAATTATACTGTATCAATCAGATCAATTATACTGCATCAATCAGATCAATTATACTGCATCAATCAGATTAATTATACTGCATCAATCAGATCAATTATACTATCTCAATCAGATCCATTATACTGCATCAATCAGATCCATTATACCGTATCAATCAGATCAATTTACTGTATCAATCAGATCCATTATACTGTATCAATCAGATCAATTATACTGTATCAATCAGATCAATTATACTGTATCAATCATCTTCAGGTTCAAACCCCCACCCAAGCTTCCCTCCGAGCCTTATCCCCACCCCCCTTCCAAGCTTCCCTCCGACCCCCACCCCCCATTTCGATTCAATGTAAGGGTCGAGGTTCGTATATCAATCAGCTCCATGTTCAAGCCCTCCCCCATTTTCCTTTTGTTTTGTACATCAAAGACACGGCCCCAAACATTGGGCGGGTCGTGCGCGCACAGGTGGGCGGGTCATGCGAGCGTCGGTCATGAGGGTGGGGGGGGGCAGGTCATGAGATCCAGTCCAACTACGCGCCCTGCCGGCACAACACTCATTCCTCGAGCGTACGTAATAAACAGACGGCTCTTTCTGCTCGTTTTAAGCATTTTTAGCAACGCTTTGTGCTGTTAGTTTTGTCCCTTGACGTGAAAATGTCTCCGAGTGAGGAACAAAGATTTTTTTTTTTAATTTTTAATTTTATTTTAAATCGATCTACACATCAAATCACAGCAATCATTGTCCACCTGTCACCTGCACACTTTCACCTGGACTGTGGACGTCAGGACTGCCCATCAAGGGGTTCCGAAAGCATCCAAGAGCAGGCAACGCAACCCCCTGCCTGGAATCTGCAGCGAGATGTAACGAAAGCCGCAATTACAGAAACAAACATGAACAAAGCATTATATAAGCAACCAAGAATAGACGGTGAGTCACCTGCGAGGAAGCGAGGGGATGCTCCTGTACCTGTATCATATGATGCAAACTCAGCGGAAATCATGCAATCCTTGCCAACTTGGACTTGTGCGAACAACAACTCTGAACTGTAGCGTGTGTAGGTAGCGCAAGCCGTCCGTTGTAAAAGCTGACATCAACAACCAGGCTTGGACCTGCCAGCCAGGCAATTATATGGTTGATGATACCGCCGAAGCCCCACTCACTGCACCCACACTTGGTCATATCAGGTGCCCTGGAATACCAGCGCGTGAGTGATCTTTTCACAGCACGAATTATTTAATATTTAAGTTTCCAAGGTCGCCCCCCCCCCAATACTCGGCTTCCCAAACCCACAGTAATGAGCATTTGCACATCATCAACTATCAATGGACGAGGTGTGTGTGTGTGTGTGTGTGTGTCAAACTTTTTTGTGTCTATTAATAATATAACGTGCGATTGGAATGTACCTTTTGACCCTTCAGACTGCTGGAGACCCCTTCGACCTTTGAAGACCCTTTAAGGCCCCCGAGACCCTAAAGACCACCAAGACCCCCGAAAGACCTCCAATTAATATTAGTAATGGGGTTCCAAGGCTTGCAGGCTGGGAAACCTATTGTTTTTGTTCAGAGCAGCGAAAACGCTCAAGGCCGTAAAGACTGATGGAAATTTAGTCCGACGGGTCAACGGACCCCCGAGTTTATTTGAATTGCTTAGCTGTCAGGCCAAACGTTCAATTTGGCCAAGATTCTGGCGAGAACTCGTCTTCCCTTCGCGAAACAACAAGAAGATGAACAACATCAACAAAAATAAATGGACCACACTCTTAACTGCCAGCTCAGTGTCGGTTCTGTTGAATCAGTCTTTCAGCAGCAATTACAATCGTGGACGGGTTGCTTGTCTGAATGTCTGAAGCAAGATACTCAACCGAGGGTGCAGGAGTGGGTTTTACCAGTGTGCTGGCGATAGCATGCCTCCTCTTCTCAGACACCATTCATTGCATCTTGAATGTAAACTCAATTTCTCACTCTCCGTCTACTGCTCTTAGACCTCCCAAACCGCAGGAGTACCTCTGCTGCGATTTCCCCTCCGCTCCCACCTCATGTTTGTCTGTGTGTTGTCCCGCCCTCGTAACAGTGACGACTCAATCTCTGTCTCCCAACTTTTAATCACTCATCCCAACTCTCTCTTCCTCATATGTGGCGATTGTAATTGTCACCATGATAATTGGCTGCGTGTTGGTACCTCTCTCAAGGACTTCTGTGACTCCATGGGTCTGACTCAATCTATGAACTTTCCCACTCACATTTCTCCCAATGGCAAAGCTTCCCTCCTGGATTTGGTGATGACCAACTTCCCCGCCAATGTATCTTGTTCGTCCTCTGCCCAAATTGGCTCATCTGATCATGTGCTTGTAAAGGTCAACATCTCTCTGACCATTCTTGGAGAACAGCCTCAGTGCTGGTGAGTCTGGCAATTCACTCAGGCAAACTGGTAAGAACTGCAAGCAGCCATCACACTTCAGGACTGGTCTCCTATTTCTGCTGCCACTGATGTTAACTCAGCCAGGGAATTCTTCAACAAAAACCTGCTCTCTCTAAGGCACAGATTCATCCCATCTCGTCCTTAATCATCTTTCTCATCCTCCCGCTCTTGGCACTCCAAATCCTGTTGTGAGGCAGTTGCTTTAAAACAATTTGCATTCTCCTCATGGAAGGCAAATCTGACCGAAGGCAACCTCAGACAATTCCATAAAGCCCACAACAAGTGTGTCTACCCTCAGGAGAGCTAGAAAACAGCATCTGTCCAATATCAAGAATGAGCTTTCAAACTTGTCTGCCTCCTCTAAAACCTGGTGGCGCATTGTCAAGTCGGTGGCTGGTGTATGCTCCTCTTCCACCCCTTCCCTCTCCTCAAATGGCACCAGAGCTGACTCTGCTCATGAGAAGGCCGAATGCCTCAATTTGCTTCAAAATCTTCCAAATCTTGTGTCCCTAACCCCTCTTTTGCTGCACCCATTTTTCCCAGTCATCCCCAAATGCTCCTGAATTCTGTGTCTTTTGCACCTGAAAAAGTGGAAAAGTTTCTGGCAACCCTCGACTCTAACTCTGCAACTGGACTGGACGAGATAAGCTCACGTGTCCTAAAAACCTGCTCTTGCACTTCATCTCTTAGCCCTTTTCTCCATGTCATTTACCACAAGGCATCTTCCACCTGCTTCGAAATCAGCCAACATCACAGCATAAAATTAAAAAGGTGCAAAAACGGATCCCCTCAACTGCAACCAAATTGGCTTACCTACAATCAGCAAGGTTATGGAATCCATCATTGCAGTTGACATAAAATCATTCCTTTTCTCCAACATTCTCATCTCAGATCATCACTTTGGATTAAGACCTGGTCACTCTGCCTGTGGACATGCTATTTCTACCCTTCCAACAATTGTAGAGGCCCTGAATATCAGACATGAGATCAGAGCTGTCTCTCTGGACATATCTTGAGCTTTTGATGTCTGGGATCCTGTCTTGTTCTCCAAACTGTCTGCCTATGGAATCCAAGACCAACTACACTCTTGGATTCCCTACTTCCTCCACTCTCATAGCCAACGTGTGCCTCTCAACGGAATCCTTTCTTATCCTCTCCCTGTCATGGCTGGAGTACCCCAAGGCAGTGTTATAGTCCCAATATTAATGCCCTTACCAGAGGAGAGGAGAGGGCATTGCACTTGGGTCCGTTTGTTAATTGCTGGAATCCTTCGAATTTCGGCAATTCTGTTGGTCGGTTGTGTGTGTCATTCTGTGTGTCTGTCTGTCTGTCTGCTTGTTTATGTGTTTGTTTGCCCTGTAGCAGCCACACCATTCCAGCGATCATGACCAAACTGGGTACAGACGTCAGCCATGGTCCAACTTAGACACTTGTCGTTTTTGGTGAATCTAGGTCAAAGGTCAAAGTGAAGGTCAAGGTCACCAAAATTCTTATTTTCACAATAACGTCCGCTAAAATGGACGTATCGACTTCAAACCAAATCCAAAATGTGCATCTTCCAATACTGCATCCAACCATATGTCTCATTGGGGTGTCACACCAAAACCCTTCTTCGCGGTCGGGGGTCGAATGTCAGGGGGGGGGTCGGATCAAAACTTTCAAATTGCGATAAAAACGCCATTTCAAGTCCGATTGACTTCCAAGTTATGATCATGACCAAACTAAGTGCTATAACCCATTAAACAGTTGCACTATCGACTTATAAGAACCAAATTGATTTTCAGGTTTTTGTTTTTTCAGAGATCATGGACAGATGACAAAGTTATTCCGGAAATTCCTTTCTCAACGAGCAATTTCATTTGTTTGTCTGTCTGTTTGGCCGCACAGAACTTTCGTATTTTTCTCTGCAACCGATTGTCGGATTGAGTTGAAATTTTCAGCATTGGTGCAACTACTCAAGTGGAATGTTTTCATGATAATAATGACGTCATAGGTCACGTGGTGTGGCAACCATATTAGAAAAACGGAAAAACTTTGGACCTCTGTATCTCTGAACGCACCAAGGAAAAAGTTGAAACTTGGCACATATCAAGTACTCCTCATGGGGAATGAGGATGATTTTTTATGATGCCATAGGTGCCCTTAATATGACGTAATAATTGCATATGTAGAACGCCACATCTGATTATTATGAACATTTTTGAGTCATCTCGGGATAAAATGGTCCACAGAAAAAAAAAATATGACGTCATCGGTCACATGATTCGGCAGCCATATTGTTTTTTTTTTTAAAACCTTCAAAAATCTCTGAAGTGGCTGAACAAATCGAGGCAAAACTTTACACTTGTCCATGAGGAACAAAAGGTTCACACATATGATATAGGTTATATGGTTTGGCAGCCATCTTGGATTTACCCTAAAACCGATTAAAAAAATACACCACTCAAAAGAAGTCCTGGCGAGGGTCTGCAATCTCTGATTGCTCTTTTTCTTATTTCTAATCTTCAATTATCTCACTGACTTTCTGGAAAATCCTTTATGTCTTTGCTGATGACTCCACTCTCTGCCGTGACATCTCTCATCATTCTGACAGACAGGCAGCAGCCTCTTCCTTCTCCTCGGAACTTGACAAAATCACAAACTGGTCAAACACTTGGAATATGTCCTCCAATCCTGAGAAATCTGTGTCTCACTCCCCCCCCCCCCCATTCCCCTCTACGAAATGACTATTCTGCAAATCCTCCAATCCATTTCTTCACAACCTTCTCAAAGAGGTTCAGTCACTAAAACTCTTGGGTCTCACTCTCACCCATGATCTCACTTGGACAATCACATTTTAAAATTGGCCTCCAAAGCCCGACGCCGACTGGGCATCTTCCATTGTGCAAAGTCCTTCCTTGGCACACCTGAGCTCAAACCCACAAACAAGGCTTTCATCCACAGCTTGATGGAGTACGACTCTTCCCTCTGGGGTGGTTCCCCTGCCTCACAATTTTCTCAGCTTGACGCTGTGGAAACCAAGGCTTTCAATATTGGAATGTCACGGGATGAAGCCAAGTCTATCGGCCAATCACTTTGCCATCGCCGACAAGTCGGTGGTCTCTCTGTATTCTTCCTCCTCATTTCTGCACTTGCACCCGCTGCCCTCTCCGTGCTTTGCCCCTCCCCATGTATCTGCAGGACACATGTGGTCCACCAGCAAACCCCTCCTCATGAAACTGCCAAAATCCAGAATCACTGCTCACCTGCACTCATTTATTCCTCTTTTTTCCCCACCTGTGGAACCACCTTCCATACTCTCTTCAATCTTATTCTTCAAGACAGCTGTTCACCACCATCTCAGGTCATCCCACATCCAGAACAATGATCTTTTCAATACCTGTTAAACCACTCCACCCTCCACCCCTCCCCAAAAATGTATGTCTCCATCTTGTCCACTCTGCATTCTCCATTTCCTCTCATCGTTGCCTGTATCCCTTGTTTGTCCGTCTCCATATACTTTCTCCCTCTGCCCTGCTGTTGGTGTGTTCCCTTTGTTGTGTTGTGTCCTGATTTGTTGTGTTTAACTCTTCTGCGAGCCCAGGGCATGTATAAAATAATAATAACAATCTATCTATAATTCCAGCAATATCTGTGTGTGTGTCTGTTTGTATGTGTGTCTGTCTGCGATCGCCTTTTCTCGATGACCACTGATCCGATCTGATTGAAACTTGCCAGGAATATTGCTGGGGACCCGCAGATGTTCCTTTTCAAGGTTTGATATTAATCGGACAAGCGGTTCCCAAGTTACGGCCATTTATCTGTCAACCAATGACCAGACACGGTGCTATGACGTCACATTAATGTTTATTCATTTATTTATTATTATTTTTTGCACGATTGACGTTACAATTCTTCTTCTTCTTCATTTGGTATGACGTCACAATCGACGCTGTGGACCTGAGTATGTGCCTTTTCAAGGTTTGATCTTAATCGGACAAGCGGTTCCCAAGTTACGGCCATTTATCTGTCAACTAATGACAAGACACAGTGCTATGACATCACAATTAATGTTTATTTATTTTTTATTTTTTGCAGGATTGACGTCACAATTCTTCTTCTTCTTCTTCGTTTGTTATGACGTTACAATCGACGCTGGGGACCTGAGTATGTGCCTTTTCAAGGTTTGATATCGTTCTTCATCCATTTCAGCTGTTTCCCAAGTGTTTCCCAAGGTTTGAATGAATTGTTCAAATTATTAATTAATCCCAAGGTTTAAAAATTTTCCCAAGGGAAGGAGCTGTTTCCCAAGGGTCTGAAAGCTGTTTTTTCCCAAGGTTTTAATTAATTGTTGTGCTTGGTAGACATTTGTGAATACATTTACAGAGAGAGGGGCGAGAGAGGAAGGGCGAGAGAGGAGGGGCGAGAGAGGAGGGGGCGAGAGAGGAGGGGGCGAGAGAGGAGGGGGCGAGAGAGGAGGGTGCGAGAGAGGAGGGGGCGAGAGAGGAGGGGGCGAGAGAGGAGGGGCGAGAGAGGAGGGGGCGAGAGAGGAGGGGGCGAGAGAGGGGGGCGAGAGAGGGGGGCGAGAGAGAGGGGGCGAGAGAGAGGGGGCGAGAGGGAGGGGGGCGAGAGAGAGGGGGGCGAGAGGGAGGGGTGTGCGAGAGAGAGGGGGTGAGAGAGAGGGGGTGAGAGAGAGAGAGAGGGTGAGAGAGAGAGGGTGAGAGAGGGGGTGAGAGAGGGGTGAGAGAGGGTGTGAGAGAGAGGGGGTGAGAGAGGGGTGAGAGAGAGGGGGGTGAGAGGGGGTGAGAGAGAGGGTGAGAGAGAGAGAGGGTGAGAGAGAGAGAGGGTGAGAGAGAGAGAGGGGTGAGAGAGAGAGGGGTGAGAGAGAGAGAGAGAGAGAGAGAGGGGTGAGAGAGAGAGAGAGAGAGAGAGGGTGAGAGAGAGAGAGAGAGAGAGGGGTGAGAGAGAGAGAGAGAGAGGTGAGAGAGAGGGGTGAGAGAGAGGGGTGAGAGAGAGGGGTGAGAGAGAGAGAGGGGCATCACAATTCAAGAGAGGGGGAGAGAGAAAGGGGGCGAGAGAGAGAGAGAGGGGCAAGAGAGGGGGTAGAGAGGAGGGCGAGAGAGGGGAGGCGAGAGAGAGGGGGCTTCACAATTCTTCTTCTTCTTCGTTTGATATGACGTCACAATTGACGCTGGGGACCTGAGTATGTTTCCCAGGTGTTTCCCAAGTTATGGCCATTTATGATACGGTTGGTCCAATCTAATTGAAACAATGCCCCAATCCAGTCGTTTACGAGAGCGAAGGAACAAAGCTGCACATACTGGCATGCACCTACGGGTAGGCACCTACGGCCCGCACTAACAGGCCCGCACTAGTCCGAAGAAATTTCGAAGATCGGATCACAAACGGCGGAGGAGATAGATTTTGAAAATGAACGATTTCGCAACTTTGGTGTGGCCTTGACCTTGCCCTTGAATCGTGTCAAAAGTCATACCGTCGTGCATCACTCATCGACCCTGACCTACATACCAAGTTTCATCAAGATCGGGCGAATCTTTTTTTGACCGCATCACAGCGACGATTTTTCTAACTTTGAAGACACGTGACTCGATAACCAGGACGAATTTTAAAAAACCAGCCCGACAAAATTTAGATATTGTTCCATATTATCAGAATCCGAAGGAATTTCGAAGATCGGATCATAAACGGCGGAGGAGATAGATTTTGAAAATGGACGATTTCACAACTTTGGAGTGACCTTGACGTTGACGTTGACCCTCAATCGGGTCAAAGTCATACCGTCGTGCATCCCTCAGACATCTACCCACATACCAAATATCAAGAAAATCAGAAGAAAAAAATGGGGACGTACATACATACGTACGGACGGACAGACATCGAGACTGGTTTTATTAAGTCATCTCGTTAGAGATGACCTAAAAACACCAATGACCAGTGTTGGTAGGTTTTCTGCTTACAGTCCTTTCAATGGATTGCGCACACATTGATGCCTCTCCCTGCAAGCGAAACACCAGAATGGCAGTTTATTGGTGAGTTCAGATTCAAACCCAGGTTAAACAGCTCGAGTACACATACCATTATAAGCTGTCCAGCCTCAATTATATGAAAACACTATTCATAACTTCAGAAGCCTGGTGTTGGCGCAGTGGTTAGGGCAGCGGCTTGGGATCCAAAAGGTCCTGAGTTCAAGCCCCGTTGGGCCACTGAATTAATACACCAGGGGGTTGACTCAGCCTGTCATCCTTCCGAGGTCGGCGAAATGAGTACCAGTATACTGGGCCGGTGTATACCCCGGTTAAAATAGGTGTACCATATCCCTGTGTCGTAAGAGGCGACCAGGGTTGCGTCAGGAAGGGCATCCGGCGTAAAACATGTGCCAAATCACGATGCGGATCATACGGATGATCCGCTGTGGCGACCCTTGACGGGAGCAGCCGAAAGAAGAAGAAGAAGAGATTCATAACTTCAGAAAATCACGAAATAATGATGTTTCTTCAAACCCTATGATTTATGGAGAAGAGAATGTTAACTTTCACCCAGCAATCCAAAATGTTATGCAGACTTAAGCACATAATAGATGGGCTTGATGAAACAGAGGGGTGATTGACCAGAATACATCCCATAAATCCTCTGGCATGGCAACCAACACCAGTTTGCATAATGAAAATGATATGAACCAGGAATTGAACCTCCACTGACTTCCAAGGCTATTGCGGAGCAAGATGCCAGACTGCAACAATCACAAGATAGTCCATCACTGCCGTTACAGGTGTAAGGGCCTCACTTCCCTGTAAGGTCAAGAATGAGAGCCTATCGAGTCTGGAAAAACCTGGCAAAAAGCCAAAGCAGTGAGTGGAAGAGAGGTCATCAGCAAACATCAGTTCCATAACCTATACCTAGGAGATAAAGAGCAAAAGGCTGTTAGGCTCGTGATTGAGAGGGTTTGTTTCAACCTCCTTTGTTGGACAGGTTCTTCAGCATCCTTGTTCTCTGGTGGAAAAATAACATTTTACAAAAGCCAAGGTGAGATGAAGAGACATGAAACCGACTCTTTTAGGTGAGGTTGATCAAATGTGCTCGCTTCGTTATTCGCCTCGAACTGGGTGTCAGCCCGGCTGGGGGATCATTTTTTGGGGTGGTCTCAGGTCATCCCGCATCCTGTCCGTCCGCTCATCCATCTGTGTGTCTGTCCGGATCCCTGACTCGAAATTAACTGGATGCATTTATTTTGTATTCGGCACATATATGCAATAATACCTGCGCATGAGGAACGTCAGATGATATTGGGGATCGGAGCCAATTTGGAATTTTGGGAGTTAAAAAAAATACGGGAGAAGAGTACAGGTGTATATGCTTTCGGGAAACATTATTTATTGAGATATACTTCAACTTTACCATCTCCACTACCAACAAACCACCTTGAATATACCTTAATTTATTCATATATTTATATACCTATTACCATTGTACAGCCAACATACCACCTTCAATTAACTATTTTCTACTTTTTACCATCTCCACAACCAACAAACCACCTTGAATTAATTATATATTTATATACATTTTACCATCTCCACAACCAACAAAACACCTTGATTAATTATTTATTTATATACATTTTACCATCTCCACAACCAACAAAACACCTTGAATTAATTATATATTTATATACATTTTACCATCTCCACAACCAACAAAACACCTTGATTAATTATATATTTATATACATTTTACCATCTCCACAACCAACAAACCACCTTGAATTAATTATATATTTATATACATTTTACCATCTCCACAACCAACAAAACACCTTGATTAATTATTTATTTATATACATTTTACCATCTCCACAACCAACAAAACACCTTGAATTAATTATATATTTTATATATTTATATACATTTTACCATCTCCACAACCAACAAACCACCTTGAATTAATTATATATTTATATACATTTTACCATCTCCACAACCAACAAAACACCTTGAATTAATTATTTATTTATATACATTTTACCATCTCCACAACCAACAAAACACCTTGAATTAATTATTTATTTATATACATTTTACCATCTCCACAACCAACAAACCACCTTGAATTAATTATTTATTTATATTCATTTTACCATCTCCACAACCAACAAAACACCTTGAAATAATTATTTATTTATATGCATTTTAACATCTCCACTTCTCCCACCCCACCTTTAATTAATTATTTATTGATATACCTTTTATCATTGCACAACTGACATACTGTTGAGGGCCGGGCGTCGGCGACGAGCACGACTGCTAGATGGAGCCGTAGAGTCGACTCCGCCAATCACCCGGAATTTAGATCGTACTTCTTCGGAAAACTCCAAAATGTACGGGTCCCTTATCGGACCGTGAAGCGTCAATATTTCTAGCACGTGTTACAGGGTTATTTGCCAATTTTCAAAATACCTCGATATCCACGTGGTGATTTACCGAGTCTCCACACCCTCGACGGCACCCGTACGGAACGAGCCGCTAACGTACTCAAACCGTGTGTGACCCGAGTGGATGGTCACCGAGATCCGTTGGGCCAAAGGTCACCTTTACAGCAGCAACAGCCTGGCTAATTTTCCAACATGCACCGTGTTAAACCAATGGAGGAAAAGACACGAACGAGCTGATACATTTCACAAATGGGGATATTTATTTAAAAAATAGGGAAATGAGGGGAGCACGTAAGGGCAAAGTTATCCGAATATTGATAAATGCAGTCAATGTACAAGCAAAAAGCACTTAACAGTTGCAACTTATAGACGGGCCCACACACACACAGAAATGGACCCCAATGGTCTTTATTGAAGTCTTCCAGCTCGAGGAAAGGGAGCTGGAGACCAGAGCCTGCGCTTGGACCTGTCCACCTCGTGTGGTCTTCGACGATCCAGCTCGACAGGACTCGAACCCGCAACACGATGCCACTCCAAGCACCAGGGACGGAGGAAAAGCGTCAGACGCCAGGTGGACGAGACGAGAGATGACCCGAGCACTGCCAAGCCGACAAGACCAGACGAGTCGATCTCCGGAACCTCAAACCCGATCACCAAACCCTAACGCTCTTTCCAAGGCCCTGGCGTTTCTTATATTGCATTTCTCTTGCGGGCTGGGGTGTCGTGGGAAGGATCGCCGTCTGAGACGTCTCGCATCTCATTGGTCGAGAGGCTGTGGGAAAGTTCAATGTGTGAGATGTCTCGCCTTCCATTGGTCTGGGGTTCGTGGGAAAGTCGATGTCTGAGACGTCTCGCCTCTCATTGGTCGCGGGGAACATTCCATCTCTCTGGGGCTGAGTCGGAGCTCTGGTGGCTGAGGAAACTCCGCCCATGTGCGTGGTCGAACACACGTAGACAATGGCGTCGGTGTGAGGAAGCGAGGTGAAGGCATGTTGTTGCAAACGAATCTCCGCAGCGCACACACGTAATTCCCGTTAGACACAGGTAGGGGCCCTTACTATAAATACACACTTACCGATATAACTGTTCTCTAGGGACCCTGGCTGTTGTGTGCGATGGGTTCCAGATTCGTAACAATACCACCTTGAATTATTTATTTACTTCATTACGTTTTACCATCTCCACCACCAACAAACCATCTTTAATTAATTATTTATTTATATACATTTTACCATCTCCACTTCTACCAAACCACCTTCAATTAATTATGTTTTCATATACCTTTTACCTTTGTACAACTGACATACCACCTGTAATTATATATTTATATACCTTTTATCATTGTACAACCGACATACTGTTATCGGGCCGAGTTTCGGTGGCGATAAACGACCACTAGGTGGAGCAGTGGAGTTGTCTCCCACCGAACATCCGGAATTTAGGTCGTGACTCGGAGAACTCCGAAAGGTCACGGGTCACTGAGAGGACCTTGGGAGCCAATATTTGGACGGCGTGAGGTCGGGGTCCACTTGTCTGACTCCAATTTACCTCAGTACTCACGCCGTCCAACTACCGGGGAAACCACACCCTCGGCCAACTTTGTCCGAATCGAGTCGCTATCTCAGACTCGGATCCGGCGTAACCGAGCGGAATTACCAAAGCTGCGCCGGACCAAATGAACAATTTACCGGCCCGAACGGCCTTACTAATTCTCCAACACGCACATTGCTAAACCAATGAAGGAAAGGACGAGGACGAGCTGAAACGTTCAACAATAGGATATTTATTTACAATTGGTGGGGAAGGAACACATCAAGGGCAAAGTTAAACCGACTATAAGAAATGAAATGCAAATAATGTCCAAGGCACTTTATAGTTGCTACTTAAAGACGGGCCCACACACAGACACACACATACAGAAACGGACCCCAATGGTCTTTATTGAAGGCCTCCAGCTCGAGGACAGGTGAGCTCAAGACCAGATCCTGCGCTTGGACCTGCCCACCTCGTGTGGTCTTCGACGATCTAGCTCAGCGGGACTCAAACCCGCAGCAACGATGCCACTCCCAGCACCAGGGACGGAGGAAAAGCGTCAGACGCCAGGTGGACGAGACGAGAGACGACCCGAGCACTGCCAAGCCGACCAGACCAGACGAGTCGATCTCCGGCACCTCAAACCCGATCGCTGCCAAGCCAACCAGACCAGACGAGTCAATCTCCGGCACCTCAAACCCGATCGCCCAACCCTGACGCTGTTTCCAAGGCCCTGGCGTTCCTTATATTGCATTTCTCCTGCGGGCCGGGGTGTCGTGGAAAGGATCGCCGTCTGAGACGTCTCGCCTCTCATTGGTCGAGAGGCTGCAGGAAAGTTCGCCGTCTGAGAGGTATCGCCTCCCATTAGTCCGGGGTTTATGGGAACGCCGATGTCTGAGACGTCTCACGCCTCCCATTGGTCGCGGGGAACATTCCATCTCTCTGGGGCGGAGTCGGAGCTCTGTTGGTCGAGAAACCTCCACCCACGTACGTGATCGAACGCACGTAGACAATAGCGTCGGTGTGAGGAAGCGAGGTGAAGGCGTGTTGTTGTAAACGAATCTCCGCAGCGCACACACGTAATTCCCGTTAGACACAGATAGGGGGCCCTAACTCTAAACACACACTTACCGATAAAGCTGTTCTATAGGGACCCTGGCTGTTGTGTGCGATGGGTTCCAGATTCGTAACAATACCACCTTGAATTATTTATTTAATTACCTTCTACCATCTTCACTGCCAACAAACCACCTTGAATTAATTATTTATATACCCTTTACCATTGTCCAACTGACCACCACCTTGAATTATATATATATATATATATATATATATATATATATATATATATATATATATATATATATATATATATATATATATATATATATATATATATACATACATGCATTTTACTATCCCTGCTATTTGCAACCCACCTCGAATTATTAATTTATTTATTATATACAACTTTCCGTCACCACTACCTACCTCCATACAACCTTGAGTTCTTTATTTATTAATTTAACCTTACCATCACCTACTATTGATCTGCCGATTTGAATTATTTATTTATTTATTTACACTTTTACATCTCCACTACAAACAGTACAGCTTACTTTGAATTGTTTATTTATTCATACACAAATAAGCAGCAACAACAAAAACGACAACAACAATGACCAACAACAACACAATCCTGACTCCTGAGAAGGAATGGCGTTGGAAGGTCTGCCTGTCAGAATGCAGTAATGCCATCCAGCATGGCAAACACTTTGAGAAAAGCCTACTTTGGAGTCGACCATACTGAACAAGTGAGGAGGTGTTAATAAATTGAGATATCACAAGCAGGATTGTAACACATTGTTACCCCACGCACGTTAAGTGAAAAGTGGGTTTAAGCAATTGGTTCATCTCTGTCCATCTTAACAGTTTATGATCAAGGAACAACATATTTAAATCAAATGTTTTGTTATGTTTGTGCAGTAGATGGAGGAATTTCATAGGAACGATAGGATTGTATAGAGTTGCTTGGTCCGTGGATGTGTAGGAGACATCTCAATATACATTAAGTAGGGAAACTGTGAGCTTAAGTATTTCATGTCACAACACGGGGGGGGTGGTGTTGTGTTAAATTAGGTAGGGTTTAAGGATAATTTCTCCCAGTATGTGAATGCCCCCTGTGACCTTTTCCTATGTTTTTGCATTTCAAGAGGATGATAAAAAGGGATCACGTCTTTAAAACAACAACCAAGTTGCACGTCCAAGCAGGCAGAAAGCCCCGCCTCCAGGGGGACAGCGAGAAAACCACACCCCTGGAGTGGATGATTGATGGGAGTGGCATGACATTAGTAAGAGGAAGAGGAGCATGTCTCTGGAGGACAACGGGGAAGCCTCCCATTTAATGAGGAGAGAAAAAGGTTGTGCTGTTTTGTGGCGAGTGGACAGAGTATTGGATAGAATCGGCGGTCAGAACACGACCGGAGATCAGAGAGCCAAGATTGGAACAGAGTGAAGTTAGTCAGAGAGTCTCGCGTGGGGGAGTCGAGACAAATAGTCGAGATGAAGGCTCGGAGTGGGACAGAAGCAAGAGAGGCAGGATTGGCGGTTGAAAGTGAAGGGCATTACGGCTGGCTTTCCCTCAACACAGTGAAGACTGCATGATTCTTGTGTTTGTGCTGAGGCAAATTGGCTCGCATGGTAGAGCAAGACGCTGGCCATACACTGGCAAAGATGTATAAAGCATGTCTCCTGAGGCTGCGTGTGACCTTTGTTCTATCCATGAGAGAATGTGTACGTACTTTGACAGACTTAATAAAGACCTATCCATCAGCCTTTGAACTCTCACACATCTCAGCTCAACATCCTTATCTTTACTGAAGATATAGGGGGTGGATTACCCGTTGGCCAATGGTACAGACATGCCACGGTCAAACAGAGCAATTCTGACTTTTGCACGACACTAGGACATCCTCCCATATTAAACAAGAGTGAGAATTGCTTTGCAATACCGTACATATCCTCGACTGGTCCCAATTAAAGTTCTTTTATTCAGGCAGTGTACAATGGCACATTCGGTGTTGAAAATAATAAAAACACGAGTGAGAATTGCTTTGCAATACATGTCCCCATCCATTCCCTATGAATGTTCGGGAGATAAAAATTT
This sequence comes from Eptatretus burgeri, assembly GCF_056783735.1. Classification (NCBI taxonomy): domain Eukaryota; kingdom Metazoa; phylum Chordata; class Myxini; order Myxiniformes; family Myxinidae; genus Eptatretus; species Eptatretus burgeri. Next base: position 124,260,751 of record NC_140963.1, on the reverse strand, counting down.
GGTTGTGTTTAACGCACATGCAAGCCGATACCGGAGCCAAAATGAGGAAGAAGAAACTCAAATCCACAGTGTTTGGGTCTATTCGGCAAAATAAAAGGAAAAGCAATTTTCATTTCCCGATATCTTTTGTAGATTAGAAACCAATAAAGACAACGAGGATAACAAACCGGAGGTAAAATTAGTTTGCTGAAACGCACGTTCGAGCCGATACCAGAACCAAAATGAAGAAGAAGAAACTCCAACCCACTGTGTTTCGATCGTTTCTAGGCTTTGCCTATTTCAAATTAAAAATAACCCGATGTACATACATGAACCAAAACCTTTCCGACTGCTTATGTGCATAGATAACACATCGTGGTTATATACCAGGGATCATTCCAGTTGCACTGGGCCTTCTACTAACACCTAGGCCAAAGACCTGCCGATCTGTGTTATTTTATGCAATGGTGGCGGATGATTTTATTGGGGTGGAGTCATGCCAGCTGTCCAGCCAATTGATGTAAAGCAGTGGAGTGGAGTCAGGTCAGTTGAACACTGACCTGTGTAGAATAGAGTACGTGATATTTTCTACATTTGAAAAGGGCATAACTCTGTGAAAAATTGACGAAACACCCTGAAACTCGTACTTGTTCTGTAACATATCATAATAAAGCCATGGACCAAGTTTCAGTTTAATATGTTCGAGGGTATGTGAAAAAAAAGTGTGAAAACCCACAGGTGGGACAGATGGAGGGAGAGACGGACAGGCGAATGGAGGGCAAACTTACAGTTCCCTCCAGTGAAACAAGGGGACCAACTAGAAAATTAATAGAACACCTTACTCCACATGGTTTGGATTAATATATCTATATATATGTATATATGCGGGGTCTGCGAGCAGTAAATTTGATTGGTCGAGATGATGTAAAATGCCATAATATTTTGTCCAAGTATTGATAAATTAAATGGTTATGAGAGGGCCAAAAATGTGATTTGTGTTCTGCAGTGTTCAAGTACTGTGTATAACTCAGTTGAAATAAAAGAAGTATTTTCAAAGGTTAAAGAAAAAAATTCTGGAACTTTATTACTGTTGATGCAGTGACTTTTACACCACCTAATTTAACACGTTACATTCGTTCTTCATGCCTGTTCCTTTTGTTCTTGATGACGTCATTAAAACAATAACTTTCATGTTTGGAATGATTTTCAATTTGGTTTGACTGCCAGACAAGCAGACAGAATAAAATATCATCTCACTCCTCTCTGTGCACGCTCAATCAGAACGAATTCCGAGGCAAAGTATTATAAATGGCAGGTACATTTTCCGATTTGTATTCAAAGTTTTACATTAAAATTAAATAAGTTGGTAATCAATTATAAACTGATGTTTGTGGACAGGCAGACAGACAAAGTAAACCAATTGCTTAATCTAAATTTTCACTTTGTGCATGCGGGGTAATGACAGGTGTGTTTCAACGTAAAACTCGAACAATACACAGTAGAGCGCATACCTCCGCCAAGCTGAACAATTTACGTTTTGTATCTCACTGATTGGCTAGATCTGCATCTGGACTGGAACCAAAATCTAATCGGCTTCTTGTTGTCACCTAACCAACTCATCCCACAAGATTCGTACGAATCCGTCCATAGCTTTTTGAGATATCGTGCCATGTATCGTTTTTGGCTCTTTTATCACTCACTTAAAAAAAAATGATCACTTAAAAAATTAATGGATCTGCATGCAGATCGGGATCTTCATCAAGATCGAATTCATTCATCCTCATCACACACCAAACCTGTGCATGAAGCATCGTACGAATCCGTCCAGAGCTTTTTGAGATATCGTGCCATGTATCGTTTTTGGCTCTTTTATCACTCACTTAAAAAAATAATCACTTACAAAATTAATGGATCTGCACGCAGATCGGGATCTTCATCAAAATCGAATTCTTTCATCCTCGCCACACACCAAACATGTGCACGAAGCATCGTACGGATCCATCCACATCTTTTTGAGATATCATGCTCACAAACAGACAGACAAACAGGGATGAATACCTAATCTCCATATCACCTTCGGTCATGGAGGTAATTACACGGACATTAAGGGAGACAATGAACAAAACTGATAGTAAAGAAGGATTTGAAAATGCGTGTCCACTCCCAGTATTTGTTCAGATGGGAAAGCTAAACAGGCCAACCCAAATATTTAGCACATTACTTTGCAGACTCGAATATAAAGTACATTTTACTTTAATATAGGACATTAGTAGACAATTGGGCTGATCGGATGCCATTGAGGTGTGCACACTCGCCTTTAAGCTGTCCAGCCTGGGTTTGAATCCTGACCCAGCTATAAATTGTCATCCCGGTGTTTCACAGGCAGGGTGATTCATCAATGTGTGTGCCATCCCTTGGATGGACTTTAAACTGGAGTCCCATCTGCTGGAATAGGTTGATGGACGTTTAAAGATGCCACAGTGTCCTTCATGAAGACGAGGCAAGCAATCACCAGCACAATGAACAAATTCTAAATTCCTGCCATAACTACTGCTGGGAGAGAGATGGCAAACCACCCAATATGAACACAGGCCAAGAAACTGCTTCGGCAGAACCAACGCTCTGCAACACAGAGCAGTGTACATTGGATAGAAGACAATCAATTGATCCCACGAGACAGTATATGAGATTTGAACGTGAATTTTTTTGAAAAACAAGACATGATGGTATAATACTATAATGGTTAGAGTGGTTGCTCTGACTCTATGAGGTTGGTGATTCAAACCCTTGAGTCACAGCAAGGCTTTAAAAAATTATGTGGTGCATCCTTGCTTGATGCTCAGCATTGAAAAAAAGAATAGAGCATGGACAAGCAACCATTGTGCAAGCTTTGATGGGCCGAATGTCCTACTCCTCCTCCTCCTCCTCCTCCTCCTCCTCCTCCTCCTCCTCCTCCTCCATTATAAGGGATTTCATATGAAAAACTAGATGGTATTCAAAGAATATTTACCCCACGCAGTCTTGAGAAAGACTTGGTGCAAGCCAATTCTTCTGGCAGCAAATTTGTAATTGCATCTATCTACACTTCTGAGATAAATGTGTACAAACTATACTTTGAAAAGTCGGCTCTGGAGTACATTCTTAAGCCTTTAAAAAGTACCTTTAATTCTCATTCTCAAATGTTTTCATAACTACCAAGGCTGATAAAGACGCTAGAATAGATCGACAAAGTGTAAATCGGGAGATCGTTAAAATGCCAAATTGTACTTCTTCGCTTTTTTCTTCAGCTGAGCACAATAAAGGCCAAAGCGATTACACGGATTCTAATTTTTAATGAGATGAGTGACATTGTCTTTGGGCATTAGGCTTTGTTAAATTCACGATGCAAGTTCTGAGGGGGCGTACGTCATCCAAGTAATATACGCATTATCAAATGGTCATGCATGTAACAAGTGGTGAAAGCTCCAATTTCTTCCATTGAACGGTTTTTTTGCTCTTATGTATGTATGCTCTTAACACTAGAACTGCTACTTTATAAATGCTGGTAGTGATGACCTGGTACCAAGACATCCCCTTTGATGCAACCCTGCTTTGATTGGACACCTGAACCATTATATCCTCTTTGTTCAATTGAATTCAGAATGGGATTAAAAAAAAAAATCAAATGGAAGACCAAATAAAAGAGGTACTGCATTGGAATCATCAGAAGGAACCCGACCAAGCAAAAAAGCAAAGATGAAGTCATCAGGAGGAACCTGGATAGGACTCAGGTTTCAACCACTAATACTCTACTCTCAAACCCACTCAGGCACAGCCAAGATAACCTTATTCAAAAAAAAAAAAATCAAAGATAACAGATTCAAAAAAACTTAAATAACTCTGGCTGCTAGACCATTCGTCCGATCAGGTTGAAATTTAAAACGTATATTCCACATCACTACGAGATCATAATTTTGACATTTCATGTCAATTGATGTAACGGTTGAAGAGATTGAATTTCAAAAAAATATATTCCTTCAATCCAATATGACTGCCAGACCGTGTGACCTATCAATTATGCATGAACACCCTGATATCTCCAAGGCTTGGGGAACATTTGTGTGAAGTTTCCCCTCGATCTATCCAGCCGGTCTGGAGAAGAAGATTTTTAAAGGTGTTAGGGTAAATCCAATATGGCTGCCAAACCATGTGACCGATGACGTCTGAGGTGGGGAACTTTTTGTTCCTCATGGATAGGTGGTCATATCTGTAAATTTTGTATTGATCTGTTCAGCCTTTTTGGAGAAGAAGATTTTTGAAGGTTTATATACTGTATCTCATCTAATATATATTTTGGCCTGTCCGTTTGTCTGTCCTTTATGCACGCGCAAACCGTTTGACCGAGAGCTACCAAATTTGCTACGGGAACCTCTTATGGGATGAAGAATGTAATCACAGAGTCGGTCAGCCTGTCTGTCCTTTATGCAAGCGCAAACCATTTGACCTGGAGCTACCAAGAAAGGAGTAGCAGATCTAAGAACGTGACCTAGAGCTACGTAGCACACGGGATCTTGCAAATCTATTTGCAATTTGCAAAATTTGGCTATTTGCAAAAAGAACAAGTGTTCGATTTGGCGAAATTCCAGATTTTGGTGTATTTTTCCCAAAAATCAGACCCGTCATTTTCTGCCACATCAGGTCCCGTCATGTGCATAATGATTGTTACAGGAAGTTAATGTGGCAATGTATTTTTTGCAGCTTTTGAAAATTCCAACAAATTTACCATGCCACCAAAGAAATGGGCAAGTTTGGTCAGATCTACATCAGCAGCCAGAAAAAAAAAAATAAGACTGGAAGCAGGAAAGCTCACAACAAAGACAATCACGCCTTGAAGCTGACCGTGAACGACATGCAACAGTCAGAGCAACAGAAACATTGCAAGAAAGGCAATCTCCTCAGAAAAACAAACAAACAATCAAATTCAGCCTTTCGTCTTCAACTTTATTTTATTTAAACTGGAGAAATAATGTGAAATCTATCCCAGGCAATGCCGGGTAACTCAGCTAGTGTGTGTGTCTGTGTGTGTGTGTGTAAATATATATATGTATATATATATATATATATATATATATATATATATATATATATATATATAAAAATATATATGCCGAGCCAAGTCACCGATGACGTCAACAATGTTTTTCTGTCGACCAATTTATCCCTGGATGACTCTCAAAAAAATTTCATACTAATTGGATGTAGCATTCCACGTTTGCAATACATCAAAACGAAGGCACCGATAACATCAGTAAAAAAAAATCATACTTCTTCCCCATGCGACAGGTGCTAAGTGTCAATCTGTGGTGAAAATTTCGTGTCAATCTGAGAAGCGTTTGCAGAGAAAATGGAATAACAAAATGCAGACACGTACATACGTTCTGCGTACGCACGTACGTGACTGATTGCTTAACCCCGCTTTTCACTTTGTGAGTATGGGCAAACAACTAGAAAGCATCTGAAAATGCAAAGCCCGTCTGCTTTGTATTCGGACTTCTTTTTCTTCCATTAGCTAAATGGTACCTTTGACCTTTTAACCTTTTGACCATATTATTAATTTGTCTTCTCCATATTTTTATAATAAAGCTTTGTAGAAAATTTGATGACAAAAGCTCAAATGGTAAAAAAAAAAATGATGGCCTGGACAGACACACGCACAAGTGATTGCAAAACCCTATCTCTCGCTGCATGGGGGACGGGCTTATAACTAGGACATCAGCTTTGAGACAAAAAACATGCATTCCTACTGGGCTGGAGTGAGCTGTATAGCAGAGACTGCAGATGGTCCAAAAGCAAAGACAAGCGAGTAAGAAAACTTATGCTAGTTCAGCAATGTATCAACATCACAAAAGTAGCAAGTACTTTCTCTGGTCCTCTTGCTAAGATATGCCCAATAGGCTTCTGGATTCATTCTTATCAAGACTTATTTTTAAGGTTTCCATCTTTTTTGTTAAATATCAAAATGACACATGAGAGGCTCAATATTTTGGTGGTTCAAACTTACCACTTTGAGGCTGAATGCAAATGATCTCATTCGACTGGTGAATAACTCTAAGGTCATCACTGTTACCAGCCTTCCAGAATAATACAGCTCAGACACCACTTTATATCCCCCAAAACGTAGCTTCACACACTCTGCTTCCCTCCATAACTCATGTAAATTTAGAGATCAATGGAGCAGCATCGAATTCTGTCATTGGTCAGATGAAAAAGAAGGCATTGCTCTGGCAACTATCCAAGCACTGTTAAGGAAACTTCAGAAAGCTGAAGATAAACCTGGCAACACCAGTCGAGTTCCATACGAAAACAGGATGAACCAGCTAAACAAGAGGGCTGTCAATGTTGGTGAAGGTATGCAAGGATCTGCATCTCAAACTCTCGTTGCTGCAATGGTATGGGTTGGCCTGTTAGTGTTCCCAGCTAAACAGGTTCATCGGGGTTAAAATCACATATAATACCATATTGTGTTTGTCCATTGTCTACGAATGTTCTGAACTGTAATTAGTTTGAAAATACACTACATGTCTCGTGTCTACTAATCCCTTGTCAAACATGTCATATGTGGAAGCTCCTCCATGAACCTTGGATCACTTTAAATTAAAAAAAAAAATTAACCACCTTTTCTATGAATTAATTCTTCAAACGAGTTCAATTCTTACCACTTTGAGTGGATCACGTTTGGTCGAGCATGAAAGATATCCACCATTTAAGAAGAGATTAGCGACAGCATTCACCTGAAGATGGAAAAGCAGCTAAGCTGCCATACGCAAGAAGAAGATGGTGGTGCGTCTGATTATATATACGTATATCTATATTAATATTTCAGCACGCCCCTTTCTTTGTTCCACCATCAGATTTTTGTTACTGCATGAAATGAAACAAGATTTGGCACATATACTAATGATATTATTGTCTTCCTTAAGAGGCCCCTCAAAATTCGTTTTGATGCATTTTCACAAACTCCAACGGATTCCATTCAAATTCGGTACGATTATGGCTTTTGGTCCAACTTAGGACATTGGCTATAAATTTTTTCCATAACACTTCCGATATTCGAAAAAAAAAAAAAATCGATAAATCGATATCCCTTATGGGATTTTCCATTCAAATCCACTGAAGTTTAAGGCCTACGGGGGACGCAAATTTCCACTTTGCCCCGGGCACTGTTTACCTCCGCGACGCCAAGCTGTTCGGGTTAGGGTTAGGGTTAGCTACCCTAACACTAACCCTAACCCTAACAGCTAATCCTAACCCTAACCGAGAACCCCAAACCGCTAACAGCTATTCAAGAAATTTGCAAGAAAGCCCGGGCAACGCCAGGCTTTATTGCTAGCCCGAGCAACGCCGGGCATTACTACTAGTATTGTAATGGATTTCAGAATTCAGTCTGATGAATGCATCCACACATCCAGGTCCTCAGACAGTTATTTCCTTAAATGCAAGTTCAGATTAGCCCCATCCCCATGTCTAATGGGATCATCAATGTGATGCGTTGAGAAGGGTAAAGGACAGATCCCCTGTCTTACGGGAAGCTTTTTTCTTTACGACAGACACGTTCACACACATTTCTTTCACGAGCTCTGAAGCCCGCCCTCGTTTTTCCTCAGCAACACTCTTTTGCGAGCTCCGACACC
>NC_140963.1:124168102-124248102 GCF_056783735.1 Eptatretus burgeri | reverse complement strand
CAGAGTAAAAATCCTCCTTTCCCCCGAGCATCAGCAACCCCCTCCTGTTTCCCCCCGCGCTGAGATAGTGCGACCAAGGGGGCCCCTTTCCCACCCCCTACCAGACACTGTCCGCGAGGCCCGCGGAGTTGAGGCACCATCGCCGCTCCGCGTCTCATCACCAGACGGGTAGGCCCGACCCGGTCTCGGCCTCAGGCCCGCCTCATCCTTGAGGGTGTTCTTTTTCTTTGCTTTGAGTGTGTGTGTTATCGGCGCCGTCTGTGAAGTAAAATTGTATAAGTGTTGCCGTGTGCTCGCGTAGTCGGTATTAGCTCTGCATTGTGTTTCTTTTCCTTCTATGTGCTTTTGGTGGAATTGCATTGTGTTTCTCTTCTTTTCTATGTGCTTTTGGTGGAATTGTATATGTGCGCTTTCCGTTCATCGCGAATAAATGTGTTTTGTGTTGAACTGTTTCCCGCTTCGCTTCGTCATTTCTTTCATTGAATCCTCATCTTGCTTCACGTAAAGGGTTGGTCGTGGGCTGAATACGCCCGATAATTAATCGAACCGTCGAGGCCGACGATAACACCGCTCGGTTATCCCGATAGTACGGAACGGGTCGCTTAAGTGGCCCGTGTCCGAAGTTGACCTGCGGCGAGGTGCGATCGCCCGGTCTACCCTCCGTGTGGGTACTTAGGTAGGTCGAATTTGGCGAGCAACCCTATCCCACGCGGGGGCTGATTGGCTCGATCGCGGTGAGACCGAAAGGTCCACCCGTGACTGGTTCCCGGCGTTAGTCCGAGAGGGTCACGACTGGATTGTCCGTCCGGTGGGCGACGTGCCGCGATTCGAGTTACGTGGCCGTCAGCACGCCGGCGGGCGCGAATCCGCAACAATATATATATATATATATATATATATATATATATATATATATATATATATATATATATATATATATATATATATATATATATATATATATATATATATATATATATATATATATATATATATATGCATGCATGCTCGGTCACCCAATCTTGATCGCGTAATTTAGACTTCAATAAACCATCAAGAATATTGATGTGCAAAGCAATAACGAAGATTAACCCGAGTGTGCACCAATGGCTATGATGGGCTTTCTCGGTGCCCTCCGAGAAAGGGGCACCGAGAAGATAGGAAATTCTTTCCAACAAGGAAATGGCCTCATTTCCTTATTTGAGGTCAGTTTCTTGATTTTCAGACATACAAACACGCATACAGACAGAGAATTGCCTTATGGGATAGGGGGTGGGGGATGAGGGGTTATGCCCATGATCTGACCCTGGGTAACCCCAGCAGTATGCAAGTTGGTGGAGATCAGCTCAGTGGTATTCATTCTGATGATTTTTCAGACCTACACACACAAAATACAGAGAATTGCATTGTGGGACTGTGGGGAAGGGTTAGGGGGGGGGGTGTACCAGTGACCTGACCCTGGGTAGCTCCAGCACATATGTAAAATTTAGTGTGGATTGGCCCAGCCATACTGGTGGAAATCATGTCGGATCCCCATCCTTGAGGTGGGGTGGGAGTGGGGGTTATGCATATATATTTTATTATTATTAAAAAATTTTCCAGGGTATGCTTGCACATTGTAAGCAATAACGGACCGTGCTTCTCTGTTGTCTCGGGTTGCTCACCTGCATTTGTTTTTTTTTTTTCTTCATTTATTTATTTATATTTTCATTTGCGGACGTTTTCTGGTGGTTATGATTTAACCCGGTGTATTGGCTTCGATTTCCATCGGCACGTGAAATTTAAGCTTTCTGTGTCATCCGGAAGGTCCTGCATGCAGTTCAATATAAGTCAGTCAGTGAATCAGTACCGCATTTTCTGGTGTATTAACCACACCCCGGTTTTTCACCCTCAAAATAAATTAATATATTGATCATATTATTTTCTGATCTCGATCTAAATACGTTTGGAAATAAACTTTTTAATGGAACAAAGTGATGGAAGTATCAACATGTTTACTCCCATGTCCACTTAATTTCATCTTACAGTCTTATTCTCATTTTCAAGAAGTTGAAGAGAGAGCAGAGGATACCAAGAAGTTTTTCTTTCTTATTTTTTAATATTACAAAGAGGATTTTTTTTGTTCCTCCAAAAAGGAAGAAAAGGGATTCATATCGGTATCATACATATTTATTGTGGATTTGTGGCCCTGAAAAGGGCCGTTTGGGTTTGATGAAGCTTTTCAGCGAAACCTGAGGAAATCCTCATCTTGTCGAAGACGGCACGTAACTCCTTGTCCGAATCAGGGTAGACCAAGTCCACATAGCTGTCCCTGTCGCTGTCACCATCATTTGCAACCTCCTCCTCCCAAATGATGTCGGCTTCTGTGCCGTCCATGTTGTTGGAGATGCAACATTTCAGAAATTCTCGCTTGATGATGTCCGACGGTACATCCTCCCACACCTTGACAATCCAGCCGCAGATGAGCCGAAGGTCGACCTTTGTCATCTTCCCGATGAAGCCGGCAGTCTCCCAGTCAACATAATGCTCAGCCAACGTAGCGACGGGAGTAATGGTGAAAGTTCAAGCAAGATGCGTGTGGCCAGGTTTGTATATAGAGGCAAAATTATAATTATTTTGGAGTGCATGTGCAACAATTATTTTGGAGGCAAAAAAAATCCCGGAGGGAAACACGTCACAAAATGTTGATTTTCAACTGATGAAAACACCAAGTCTGGGAAATAGGAAAGTTTGTCTGTGGTGGTTCCTCCAAGACACAGCTAATGTTCCTTTGAACCTGGGTCAAATACAAAGGCCTGCGAAGTAAGAAGGTTCCTCTGGTCGATGCAAGTAATCTGTGGGAAGCAAGTGAGGAACCATTGATAGAAACGAGGGAAAATGAAGAGAACCAGGAAGAACAAAGAGAGCCAAAGGAAGCCAGAAGAACAGACGAGCACTGGTACTTCCTAAATCTTCACCGTCCCACGTGGCTCCTCACTCGTGTGATTCTTCTTACTTTTGAAGTCCATTTTCTGCCCACATATAGAAAAGTACTCGGGGTTGATTGGTTGTTCCTAGTTTTAAACCATGCTCCGCTATCCAGCATTTGCTCGCATAGCATCAGCATGTAAGGAACAAGCTTGGTGGATTAATTCTGCCTGCACTGGATGTTCATGTAGAAATTGATGCATGCAAATGGATAGTGACCACTACAAGATCCTCGTCTATCCACCCCTTCTGCTGCGCACGAACAATGATGCCGGCTGGAAACTTGTCTTTTGGCAGCGTTTTCCTCTTCAACAAGACATACGAGGGAAGCTTGCCATGCAAGCTTATTTGAGGTGAGTACTCCATTATTGGGCTCGAGCTATTGTGAATAGTTCTTCTTTTGACCTGAGATCAGGTGTTCTGCTTCTTCTTTTGTGTTTAATGACGTTTTCAGAGCCGTAAGGCTCTATATACGCCACACACCTAAACGCCGTGTGTCTTCGGACGTTTCCGAGCGCGACATTTAATTTCCGCACACGATTTATTTTTATTTTGTTTTCTATTCCTTGTCGAGGCTCCTGTGAGAGCTAACACACAACGCACATCAAGGGGGCACGAGACGAGGGGCAGGAGTGGGAGGGACAAAACAGTGGGGAACAGACACATTAGGAGATCTGTGAAAGGGAGAGGGATGGGACGGGGAACATGGGGAATAGAAGATGGACATTACAGGGACTTTCAGGAAGGAAAGCAGGGAATTGGAAGGAAATGGGCTTGGGTGGATTATCGGGGGTAGAAAAGATTGAGGATTTGGATGGGGGATGATAAGAGGTGGTGGTGAACAGCTGTTTTGAAAGCCTGGAGGGAAGAATGGGAAAGAATAGAGTGAGGGAGTTTATTCCAAAGGCAGGAAAAAAGAGGAATGAAAGAGTGAAGGTGAGCAGTGATTCATGATTTTGGTAGTTTAACCAGAAGGGGGTAGTTGGCTGACCTTAAGCGCCCTGAGGAAATGTGGTGGGGACAAATCGCAAAGAGAGCAGGCGGGGGAGGGGCAAGGCTGGAGAGGAAACGGTAGAAGACAGAAAGACCACCGACCAACCTGCGGTGATTGAGTGAAAGGCCCAAAGACTCCGCCTAATTGCGGGAGATGCCGATGATCCGAAATGCCCTGGTTTCTACAGCGTGCAGCCGAGAAAGGTGGGAGGCAGGAGCACCAGCCCAGAGGGGAGAGCAGTACTCCAGGCTATGGACAAAAGCTTTGTAAGTGGTCAGGAGCTCAGGAGGGCCGAGGAAGGACTTTGCACGACGGAGGATTCCCAGTTGGCGAATGACTTTTGAGGCGAGGTTGGAAATGTGGCTTTCCCAGGAAGGTCATGGCGGATAGTGAGACCCAGAGGCTTGAAAGAAAGGACTTCTTCCAGAGGATTGTTGAGAAAGTGGATGGGTGGGTTTTCTAAACGGTCCTTTCGCAGAGACATAGTGAGAGTGTGACATTTGTCCGGATTGAAAGACATGTTCCACGTGTTGGACCAGTTTGTGATTTTATCCAGGAAACCCACGATTCACATTCTGAAACCCTCGATTAATAAAATGCTGTCCAAACTCTTAACCTGAACCGATTTAAAAAATTTAAATAGTGGAATTGAGCTTAACAGGAAGTCCCAACTGCTCCAAAAGCATTCATTTGGAATATAATTGAAATTCAGCATTGTTCATTTTTATGACCGATTTCTCTCTATATCCGTGTATTAACCACACCCCCAACTTTTATAATACTAGCAAATACAACCTGTCGTTTGGCTGATGGGGGCAATAAGGGGGGGTGGGGGAGAAAGAGGGGGGAGAGAGAGAGGAGGCAGGTGTCGAGGGGGGGAGAAAAAGGAGGGAGAGAGGGGAGTCAGGTGTAGGGAGTGAGGGGGGAGGGGAGGGCGAGAGGATGAAGGGGGAGCGAGGAAGAGGGAGGGGAGGGTGAGGCGAGAAAGGGGAGGGGGAGAGGTGGGAAGAGTGACACCTCATCAAATGTTGCTGTACACTGCGGGAGGGAGAGGTGCAAGAGAGAGAGAGAGGTGCAAGAGAGAGAGAGAGAGAGGTGCAAGAGAGAGAGAGAGAGGTGCAAGAGAGAGAGAGAGAGGTGCAAGAGAGAGAGAGAGAGGTGCAAGAGAGAGAGAGAGAGGTGCAAGAGAGAGAGAGAGAGAGAGAGAGAGAGAGAGAGAGAGAGAGAGAGAGAGAGAGAGAGAGAGAGAGAGAGAGAGAGAGAGAGAGAGAGAGAGAGAGAGAGAGAGAGAGAGAGAGAGAGAGAGAGAGATGCAAGAGAGAGAGAGAGATGCAAGAGAGGGAGAGAGAGAGATGCAAGAGAGAGAGAGAGAGAGAGAGATGCAAGAGAGAGAGAGATGCAAGAGAGAGAGAGGAGAGAGAGAGAGAGAGAGAGAGAGAGAGAGAGAGAGAGAGAGAGAGAGAGAGAGAGAGAGAGAGAGAGAGAGATATGCAAGAGAGAGAGATATATGCAAGAGAGAGAGAGAGAGAGAGAGAGAGAGAGAGAGAGAGAGAGAGAGAGAGAGAGAGAGAGAGAGAGAGAGAGAGAGAGAGAGAGAGAGAGAGAGAGAGAGAGAGAGAGAGAGAGATATGCAAGAGAGAGAGAGAGAGAGAGATATGCAAGAGAGAGAGAGAGAGAGAGAGAGAGAGAGAGAGAGAGAGAGAGAGAGAGAGAGAGAGAGAGAGAGAGAGAGAGAGAGAGAGAGAGAGAGAGAGAGAGAGATATGCAAGAGAGAGAGAGAGAGAGAGATGCAAGAGAGAGAGAGAGAGAGAGAGAGAGAGAGAGAGAGAGAGAGAGAGAGAGAGAGAGAGAGAGAGAGAGAGAGAGAGAGAGAGAGAGAGAGAGAGAGAGAGAGAGAGAGAGAGAGAGAGAGAGAGAGAGAGAGAGAGAGAGAGAGAGAGAGAGAGAGAGAGAGAGAGAGAGAGAGAGAGAGAGAGAGAGAGAGAGAGAGAGAGAGAGAGAGAGAGAGAGAGAGAGAGAGAGAGAGAGAGAGAGAGAGAGAGAGAGAGAGAGAGAGAGAGAGAGAGAGAGAGAGAGAGAGAGAGAGAGAGAGAGAGAGAGAGAGAGAGAGAGAGAGAGAGAGAGAGAGAGAGAGAGAGAGAGAGAGAGAGAGAGAGAGAGAGAGAGAGAGAGAGAGAGAGAGAGAGAGAGAGAGAGAGAGAGAGAGAGAGAGAGAGAGAGAGAGAGGTGCAAGAGAGAGACGTGCAAGAGAGAGAGGTGCAAGAGAGAGAGAGAGAGAGAGAGAGAGAGAGAGAGAGAGAGAGAGAGAGAGAGAGAGACAGAGAGAGAGAGAGAGAGAGAGAGAAAAAAAAAAAAAAAAAAAAAAAAAAAGGACAGGTGAAGGGTGGAAGTGGCATTAGCAAAGACAATCAATCATATGTGATGATTAATGACCAAACACAAAAAATAACAAAAACATGTCACAATAGCAGAGTTCTGACGTGCACACCACACAACATGACATAACAGAGTTTGTAAAGTTAACCGCTGGCACATCTGCAAACTTTGATATTCCAGTCCCAGAAAATGTGTGGGAAAATGAACCAAAAGCATGAACTATAAACATGGAAGTACCGCTCAAGCACGACCTAATGATCCCATGGAGCATGAACATTGAAAATAAAGCATTGCAACCAGATAGGATACTTAGGTACAAAAAAAGAGAGAAGGCATTGCTAATTGAGGTGTTAATACCAGTGATTTTGGACTAAACAATGGAGAAATCAAGAAAACAACCAAATAACCTTAACAGCTGAAGAATGCCAAAGTTGTACCAGTGAAAGTTAGAGCCATGGGAACAATGACAAAGAACCTCACAGAGATATTAAAAACCATCCCTGTGAATATCACCACAAACAAACTTCAGTTGGATGCTGTTCAGGGCTCAGTGACGATCCTGAAGAGAGCCCTCGGCACAAAACTTTGAGAGCAGAAAACTTCACAGCGTGATCCATGAATCGTGACCCCTTACTGAGATGAAGGTGGATACTTTGAGCCTGCCCCGAGAGCACTCCATTCCACATTCTGAAACCCACATATGTCGATACCAATCAACGACACACACACACACACACACACACACACACACACACACACACACACACACACACACACACACACACACACACACACACACACACACACACACACACACACACACACACACACACACACACACACACACACACACACACACACACACACACACATACACAATAAGGCCATAAATTCTCTTCAAAAAGGGTGTTTTAATTAACCCAAACACCCAATTTTTACCCTTGCCAGAGGAGAGGGTGTTGCATTTGTGTCCGTTTGTTTGTGTTTGTGACTTGCAAAATCGAAGATTTTGTATAATTTTTAAGTATATTGGTTAGTCAATTTTGTTATTCCATCTGTTTGAAATTTTTCCACCTACAGGTCACAATTTTAAACCGATCTTCATGAAACTTCATCACATGGTAGAGTTTGTCATAATATAAGGAAGAAACTCATTGTTTCTGAGGTCAAAAGGTCAAAAGGTCAACAGCTAATGTGATCGTTCTAAAATCCTCAATTTTCATCCGATTGACTTGAAACTTGAAAAGGATATATATTTCAGGTTACTGAATTCAACCACCCATTATTTTGGAGGTCTACATCGGCCAAAAGGTCAGCATAGGCCGAATTTCTAAAATTGTCAATTTTCATCTGATTCACTTGAAATTTGAAGACGAGTTGTATATTTGGTCATTGAATTCAACCACCAATTCTTTTTGAGGTCAAGTTTGTTTTTGGGATTCTGCAAGTATCGTGCTGTGTACGATGTCTTCTACTTGTTTGTTTGTCTGTCTGTCTGTTTGTTTGTCCACACAGAACTTTCATGCTTTTCTCTGTAACTGCTTGTCAGATTGAGTCAAAATTTTCACCATTGGTGTGACTGCTCATGTGGAATGTTTTAATGATGAGCATGATGTCATAGGTCATGTGGTGTGGCAACCATATTGGAAAAATGGAAAAACTTTGGACCTCTATCTCTGAAACCACACCAAGGAAAAAATTGAAACTTGGCACATTGTGTTTTGGCAGTGTCTTTTGGCCACACCAAGGAAAAGTACTTACTCATGGGCAATGAGAGTGTTTTTATGTCATCATAGTTACCCTCGTTATGATGTCATAATTGCATATGTAGAACGCCACATCCGATCAGTATGAAAGATTTTGAAGGTCATCTATGGTCACAGATAAATGGTCCACAGAAAAAAAAAATCATGAAGTCATTCGTGACAAAATTATGCAACCATATTAGGTTTTTTGTTTTTTTTCAAAACCTTCAAAATTTTCCACTGAAGTGGCTGAACAAATTGAGGAAAAATTACACAAATGACCACCTGTCCATGAGGAACAAAAGGTTCACACATATGATATCATAGGTCACATGGTTTGGCAGCCATTTGGATTTACCCTCAATCCTCGAAAAATACACCATTCAAAAGAAGTCCTGGCAATAATGGTCTGCAATCTCTGATTGCTCTTTTTCTTGTCACTCTTGCACTTCCTTGGAGGTTTATTTGTATGCATGCAAAGTATCACTGCTTGGTTTCATGGTTTTGGAGTTATGGAGGAGACACACACACACGCTTTGACATGTGTATATATATATATATATATATATATATATATATATATATATATATATATATATATATATATATATATATATATATATATATATATATATATATATATATAGGATGTCCCAAAAACATATACAACTTTTCATCTGCAAAGAGGATGGTCATAACATATATATTTTTTTAAAGATATATGGCTGGATAGAAAGCTGAAAGGTTGAAGTTTATTGTACCAATGTCAAAATTGTCACCAAAATTTAAGTTTTGGCATATAATAGAATCATTATTTTCTTTTAGACCACATGTTCGACGTAGGCTCCACATTGTCCGATCACTGCCTGCAAACACGTTGTCATGTTCTCCATCACTTTGGGAAACGTTTCCTGGGGAATGTCCTGGATTTCTCGGTGGATGTTTTCCTTCAGCTGATCAAGAGTCTGAGGCCTAGGTTTCCATATATCCTGTCCTTGAGATAACCCCACAAGAAGAAGTCTGGAGGAGTAAGGTCAGGGGAATACGGTGGCCACTCAACGTCTTCGTAGAGGGAGATAAAGCGACCCTCAAAATGTTGGTTGAGAAAACGCCTTGTTTCCCTGGCTCTATGGGGCGGTGCCCCATCCTGCTGGAACCACTGGGTTCTCATCTGGATCAGGTTGTTTCTCCTACAGGCCTGAGTACGAAGCTCAGGCAGATTGAATTCCTGAATCATTTCACAATAGTTCCTCTGGTTTACCGTGCAAGTGTGTCCCTGGTCATCTTCAAAGAAGTATGGACCAATTATCCCATACCAACCAACCGCCACCCACATGGTGACTTTGAGAACAGATCGAGGCACCAGTTCAGTTGATGCATTACCAGGATTTTCAGTTCCCCAGTACCGAAAGTTAAGTTTTGCTTGTTTACCTCCCCGGACAATCGAGCATGGCATTCGTCCAGCATGTGAAGTTTTTTGAGGAAGTCTGCATCTTCCTCCAACTTTCCTGAGAAACAATTTGCAAAGTCAAGTCGTTTGCATTTCTGTTGATCAGTAAGCTCCGTTTCCGTTTGAATTTTGTATGGAAAGGCATGAATGTCTTGGCGAAGGATCCTCTGAACGGTGCTCTTATGAATGTTTGTCTTGGCAGAAAGTCGTCAAATCGATTTTTTTGGACTCTGAACGACCACCTGTCTCACCATTTCCACATTTTCTTCACTACGACCCGTCCTCTTCCGACCACTGTGACCCTTGTGAAGGTCACAGATGGTTCCCACATTGGTAAACTTTGCGATGGTGCACTTTATTGTCCGAAAGTTTGGTGCATGGCGCAAGTGGATCCCAAAATGTCTCAAGTAAAGACGTTGCACCTGTATGACACTTTTCGTCTGGTGCCAAAGTTCAACAATTTTCGTCCGTTGTTGTACGGTCAGTCTTGGCATTTTTCTGGTGCTTGCTTGGTATCAAAATAAACTTCAGGGTCTCTGCAACAAGAAATGAAGCATTCGTGACAAAATTACTGCTTTTTTAGGATCAAACGAAGCATTTTAAAAGTTGTATATTTTTTTGGGACATCATATATATATATATATATATATATATATATATATATATATATATATATATATATATATATATATATATATATATATATCGAAACATGCAGTGTGACGAGCACTCCCACTATCTCCATTGAACAAAGTCCAATGCCAAAAGCATCACCTCCAACCCAGAGGCCTTGGCCCAGCGACTCTGCTAATTGTCATGTCAGGCCAGATTAGATCTGTGACTTGCTCCAGGTACCATGTAAACCTGTACGAACCTGTTTCATGGTCGTGTTGGTGGCACCGAAACTGTCTCCCCCACAAGGTTTACTGGTGAGAAGGGTGTATGATATGGACACCCAGCAGGATTAAAAACAAAACCTGTCAAAGGGTAGAGGAGCCCCTTGTGAGTCAACGGCCATCCATATCTCGTGCCCAACTGTGTTCGTGGACATCCTCCTGCAGTTGGGTTACCATTTTTTTTTTGAGGTTGGTGGCAGGATTTGCACTCTGACCACTGTAAAACCCTTCACTCTGCAAAGCACAAGAAAAACGCAAAGAAAATGGAAAACACACTTTGTGGGAGTACCTCCGATGCAGATGCCTTCCACAGGGCAGCTCCTCGGATAACGGGATTGGGGCAAAGCCTTTGGGACCCCCACTCTTTGATGATAGGAGGAAAACCACAGGTAATCTTCCCAGGTCAGATTGAAAGTGTGTGTCTGGGCAGTGCTGTGGTGTCGTCCACCAGATGGTGGTCTCCTTAGGCTAACCTGAGGCGATCCCTTCCGGTGGGCACCTGAAATGTCCTATTCCGGAGAGAGGATGATCACCTGTCTCTGTTACCATCTGAGCTCAAGCGTTTGAACATCAGTACTGCAGCACTCTGACGTTCGGAGACCAGATAGCGACAAGATCATGGTGGGTGGTTACACCTACGATTGGACTGGTCGCTATCATGGTCACCATGCCCAAGGATTTGCTGTAGCTGTGTCCAATAAGCTGACTCCAATGATAATTATTTAGGTAACACCGGTCAACAAGCATATAATGAGACTAAGGATTCATCACTCCTTGGATGTTGTTTCCCTGGTCTCTGTATATGCTCCGACTGAGGCAAGTGATCTCACCATGAAGGAGGCATTCTTTGCAATGCTCGAGTCTGTGGTTGATCAGTGCCCCAGACTCTTTTAGTCTTGGGGAATTTCAATACATCGACTGCAACTGATAGGGATGGTTTGGAGACATGTGTTGGTCCCAAGGGTCTGGAACTGTGAACCAGAATAGCAATATGTTCATTGACTTTGCAAAAAGTCATGGACTTCGAGTGGTTGGATCATGGTTTCAGTGCCCTTGTCATCGCTGGACTTGGTATTCCAATGCTGGCAGTATGGCAAAGGAGAACGACCATGTGCTCATTGATGGTCGCTGGAGGATGATCCAGAACTGCAGGGTCTATCAGAGAGCAAAGTTCCTCAATACCGACCACAAGATTATAGTAGCAACTCTGAAGTTGCAGCTTAAATCTGAGAGAATGGTATCATCCCAACCTCGGCTGGATGTTGACAAGCTCAAGGATGAGGGGGTAGCTGAGGAGTTTGCGAACAGGCTGAGTGGGGATTTGTGGGGTCTGGGTGCTTTGGGGATTACAGAAGAGTTGTGGAGTTCATTCAAGACCACCGTCCTTGATGTTGCCAGAGGATATCTTGGAACTCTCCCTTGGGTGAAGAATATTGTCTCTCAAGGGACAATGGATACCATAAACCACATTAGGAGGGCCAGGCTTAATGGCAAAGGTGAGCTATTCAGGGAATTGAGGCGTAAACTGTATGTGCGTTGAGGGTGGACAAGAGGCCTATGTGCAAGGAATCTGTGAGGAGGTGGAGCATCCACTCAAACACAATCTGGGAACTTGCATTTACTGTATATGCACTCTTGCCTTTGGGATATTAAAATCCCAAAGGGGAGGGGGGAGGAGGAGATCCTCACAAATCAATCACTCAGGCATTGCATGCGTAACCATATGGGCACCTGTGGTCAGGCGATTCTCGTACAGCTTACAGGGGGATTTGCACATTGCTATCCTCCAAACCCACCCTCGGTTTGCTGCAGTTAGAGCCGAGGGTGGTGGGCTCTTGACAGAGGAGTCTGAAGTGAAGGCCCGCTGGACCGGTTACTTTTGGGTTGCTGTACCAGGCTGATATATGCCTGGTGTTGGCTGAATGGTTAGGGTGGTGGGCATAGGATCCTAGGATCCTGAGTTCAACTCCCACTCAGCTGTTGAGTTAATACCAGGTGGGGTTGGCTCTGCCCATCATCCTTCTGAGGTCAGCAAAATGAGTGCCAGCTTGCTGGTGTCCTGTGTCGGAGTGGTGACCTGTCCAAGATTGCGCCCAGTTGCTAAGGAAACTGCTTAAGCAGCACCAACGCTCTGCATAGAGCATTGTCCCAATGGATGGATGGATGGAGCAGGCTGATCCACTAGCTGTCGAGTTGGATGTCAAAGGTGTTCCTGTCACTATTGCTGATCCTCCAATCAACTGTGATCCGCATTCGTTTGTGGAAGCACAGGCTACGGTGAACTGGTTGAAATGGGGAAAAGCTCCTGGGATCTGTGGCATCCATGCTTAACTTCTCAAAGCTGGTGGAAATGCTGTACTCATGTCATTGCATGCAGGTCTGTGCTCTGTCTGGAACACAGGTGTCATCCCAAATGACTGGAAGAGGGGCCTTGTTTTCCTGTGGAAGGGAGAGGGATGGGGCAGGGTACACAGGGTAAACAAGATGGATACTACAGGGACTTTCAGGAAGGAAAGCAGGGAATTTGAAGCACATGGATTTGGGATGGATGAACTCGGGTAGAAAAGATCATGGTTTTGGATGGGGGAAGACATGAGATGGTGGTGAACAGCAGTTGTGAAGACCTGGAGAGAGAGGAGTGGGATTGAAGAGAGTGTGGAAGTTTGTTCCAGAGGCAGGAATAAAGAGGAATGAAAGGTGAGCAGTGATTCTTGATTTTGGCTATTTCACCAGAAGGTGGTTTTTGATGGACCTTGAGTGCCCTGCGGAAATATAGGGGGGGACAGATCATAGACAGAGCAGGGTGGCGAGGCTGGAGAGGAGAATGTAGAAGACAGAAAGACTACTGACCTGCCGCCGGTGAGAGAGTGAGAGATCCAAAAACTCGGCTTCATCGTGGGAGATACCAATGATCCTAAAAGCCTTGGTTTCCACAGCGTGAAGCCGAGAAAGGTGAGAGGTGGGAGTACCAGAGGGAGAGCAGTACTCCACCAAGCTGCAGATAAAAGCTTTGTATGTGGTCAAGAGCTCAGGTGTGCCAAGGAAGGACTTTGCACGATGGAGGATCCCCCCTCGGCAACTAGCTTTGGACGCCAGCTTGGAAACGTGGCTTTCCCATGGCAGATAGTGAGAACCAAAAGCTTCAGAGACAGGAAGGACTTCTTCAAGAGCATTGTTGAGAAAGTAGATGGCTGGGGGGGGGGGGAGGGGTTCCAGATGGTTTTTTCAGAGAGACATCGTGAGAGTGTGATATTTGTCAGGGTTGAAAGACATTTTCCAATTGTTGGACCAGCTTGTGATTTTATCCAGGTCTGCAAAGAGTGAAGAGGCTGCTGCTTGCCGACCTGATGGATGAGAGATGTTACGACAGAGGGCGGAGTAGTCAGCAAAAATATAAAGAGGATTTTCCAGCAAGTTGGAGAGATCATTGATGAAAATTAGAAATGCAATTTCGAGTTATATTCGTTTTTGTTGAGCACGTAGTGTATCTGCTGAGAGTTGTTGGTTTGCACATCTACAGGAAGTGAAAACAACAATAGTTCCACAAACTATTCAGTCAATTCTGTCAATGTATAATTTATTACCTTTCCATTGATATACTTTCCTGAGCAACCTTATCAGTCTTCAGAGTTTGTGATTCTTATGCTGTCAATGGAAAATCATCGCAAAAAAAAAAGCAACAATTTTGAATTCCCTTACAAACCAACGACTAATACCAACAAATTCACTTCCAAACAAAACCTGAGACTCCTTACTCATGCTTCCATTTTGTTTTAACACATGTGTGAAGTGTACAAAAGAACACTCCACCAATGTCTTGTGTGAGTGGAAGTACGAAGTTTCATGAGCGGTGTATAATCTAAGTGCTGCTCGTTTGCACACCTACCAGAAGTTAAAATATATATATATATATATATATATATATATATATATATATATATATATATATATATATATATATATATATATATATATATATATATAAATATATATATATATATACATATATATATATATAAATATATATATATATATATATATATATATATATATATATATATATATATATATATATATATATATATATATATATATATATATATATATATATTTGGCATAACTGCAAATAATTCTGTCAATTCCGTCCAACGAATAATTTCCTTTACATCCATTTAACTCACCGTCAAAACTTAATTCTCTTG
This sequence comes from Eptatretus burgeri, assembly GCF_056783735.1. Lineage (NCBI taxonomy): Eukaryota > Metazoa > Chordata > Myxini > Myxiniformes > Myxinidae > Eptatretus > Eptatretus burgeri. The sequence goes on along the minus strand of NC_140963.1, from coordinate 124,233,472 downwards.
GAAACGAACAAATTCTCCTACAAAATAGTAAAACCAGAGGTGTGTTCAGTTACCAAGCAGCTCGCTAGCGCTTGACAAGCCAGCCTTACCTCGTCAACGGTTTTGAATGTAATGCTTGCTTGGGTGCTTCGGCCATTGAGCAAGTGGCTCGGATTGACTACACCCAGGTGGTGGGATGATATTGTTGTGGTTGACAAAATTCACAAACCACCATTCAGGTCCCTTAGGTGAGATATCTCTGTAAGTATATGTGTAGTTAGGCCCAAACCCGTTGTTTCGAGGGAATAAATGTCATTCAGTCGGGCTGCGACTCTTCAGGATAGCCGTTTTTCTTTTACTATCTTTATTTTGGACCAGCCGCCATTACTACCACCACCAACCACAACGCCGCTTCACAACAACAACCACCAACCACAACGCCGCTTCACAACAACAACCACCAACCACAACGCCGCTTCACAACAACAGCCACGACCTTTACCGTCACAACTCGCCACCATCGCATCACCGTCATTCCCACGCCACTTGTGGGCGCCGATGCTGGACTCGTGCGGGGCGCGCACCGAGCAGCGTGTTCAGAGACATCACAGACTTTCCGAAGAAAAACGGATCAAAAACGACTCACGCCCACTTCTGTTCCGTCCTATCGGCGAGCTGGGGCGAATTGGCCCCGCCTCCAGGGCGTTGGAGTGAGGACGCCATATGCAAATTCATGGATCAAAAAGCATTCACGCCCACTTTTCCTCGGTCCAATGGGGAGCCAGTTAGAGGTGAAGGGTCGGAGGCAGAGGGTCAAAGGTGAAGGAGCGAAGCCACGGGGCTTATATAAACGGCTGCGTTCGTCAGTAAAGTTGAGTTGAGAGTGGTGCGTTGGAACGAGTTGTCGGTGGAGCTGGGAAGAAGAGTCAGAGTTCGGAGGGGAGAAGTCAAGAGTGAAGAGTTGGGACGAGCCAAGAGAGGAGACGGAGAGGGCGATTAGACGGAGCTGTGGAGAGGTGGCGGCGGCGAAGGCGGACGAGGGGGTGCTCGCGTCGGTGCCGGGAGCTGCAGAGGGAGAGGCCAGCAACGCGACCGAGGTCAAGGAGGAGACGCTCGTCGCGGGACCCGAGACAGGGTGATATCCGCCATCCCCCGAGCATCAACAACCCCCTCCTGTTTCCCCCCACGCTGAGATAGTGCGACAAGGGGGCCCCTTTCCCACCCCCTACCAGACACTGTCCGCGAGGCCCGCGGAGTTGAGGCGCCACCGCCGCTCCGCGTCTCATCATCAGACGGGTAGGCCCGACACGGTCTCGGCCCCAGGCCCGCCTACCCCCCTCATCCTTGAGGGTGGTTCTTTTCTTTTGCTTTGGGAATATGTGTTGTCGGCGCCGTCTGTGAAGTAAAATTGTATAGGTGTTGCCGTGTGCTCGGTAGTCGGATAGCTCTGCATTGTGTTTCTTCTTTTATATTTGCTTTTTGTGTAATATTGTGTTTCTTCTCCTTTTACATGTGCTTTTGGTGTAATTGTATATGTGTGCTTTCCGTTCATAGCGAAATAAATGTGCTTATTGTTGAACTGTTTTCCCGCATCGCTTCGTCTTTTCTTTCATTGAATCTCCATCTTGCTTCACGTAAAGAGTTGGTCATGGGCTAAAACGCCCGATAAATAATCGAACCGTCGAGGCCGACGAATAACACCGCTCGGTTATCCCGATAGTACGGAACGGGTCGCTTAAAGTGGCCCGTGTCCGAAGTCGACCTGCAGCGAGGTGCGATCGCCCGGTCTACCCTCCGTGTGGGTACTTAGGTAGGTCGAATTTGGCGAGCAACCCTATCCCACGTAGGGGCCGATTGGCACGATCGTGGTGAGACCGAAAGGTCCACCCATGACTAGTTCCCGGCGTTAGTCCGAGAGGGTCACGACTGGATTGTCCGTCCGGTGGGCGACGTGCCGCGATTCGAGTTACGTGGCCGTTCGCACGCCGGCGGGCGCGAATCCGCAACACTGGTGTCAGGTCGTGCGATATAAACTCATCGCCCTCCTCGCGGCACTGGTATCGGAGAACGGGAAAACGGGCTCTCCTGTCTCCAGCTAAATTCACGGGAATCGGTCCAGGGGTGAGAGGAGCGACCCCCGATTCCCTCCAAATTACGAGCGAGCTAAATTAACCCTTTAAGAGAAGCAAGATGGCGGCTCAAGGCGAGCGGGAGCCGGGGGTATTAGAAATGGATGTAGAATGTGTAGAATCCATGGTCCAGGATGAAATCCCCGTGCAGGAAATGTTGGTTGTACAGGAAAACGAACTCGCCCAACTGAACCCAGAGCCCGAAATAGGTGCGGCAGCGGCCACGGTGTATGACACCTCCCCTCCCCCTCTCCACCAAAACCCTTCCCCGATCCCTGCCGAAACGGCTCACCCAAGCGCACCCGACATGGCCCAGCTATTCACCATGCTGGCAAAAATGAATACGGAACTGATCGAAAAGATGGATACAAACGCAAATGAATTTATAAACAAAATGAAAGGCATGAACGAAAAGATGGATACAAACGCAAATGAAATTATAAAGGAAATGAAAGGCATGAACAAGCAAATGAAGGAAGAAACGAAAAAGCTCCGGGGTGAGACGCAGAACATGGGCCGATGCCTGCAGGCGGGCATGAAGGCCGTTAGCAGGGAGCTTAAAATGGAGACTCCACGTGTAGGAGCGAACGAACTGGGAGGGGGTGCAACGGTGACCGAAAGGAAAAAATTAAATGGGGAGACCAAAACGTGCGAGACGAGACACGAGGTGACGACAAAGGAAATAAAAATAGTGGAGACAAGGGAGGTAAAGGGTGAAGAGTTGGCATTGACACGGGAGATGGGAACGATAGAGGGAAGACTACACGATGAAGACGGGGTAAGTGACGCACACACACACACACGGAGGTAGTGGAGGAAAATGGGGGTGAGCTGGTGGACTGGGTGGAGGCCCGGTGCGAGCAGCTGGATAGCCTCCTCCAGGAACGAGGGGAGGGACTCTGCCCCCTTGAGGCGGATCACGACCAGGTGGGTTCGGTCGTGCTTTGCGAGGTTGAGGGGACGAGTGCTGTGGACAGGTGCACGGGGAGCTTGGGGGGTATAGAGGCCCCGGAGACCCTTGTGGGGACACGAATCCCCAGTGTGGTTGTCCCTGTGTGTGTGGTGCAAGGTGTGAGTGCGTCCCCGTGTGTGGAAGCGACCCCGTGTGTGAGTGGTGTGGTGACGATGGTGCCGGAGTACGTGCTTCCCATGTTTGCATGATGTATCGCACTCTTCTTCTTCTTCTTCTTCTTCTTCTTCTTCTTCTTCTTCTTCTTCTTTTCTCCTTCTTCTCCTTCTTCTCCTTCTTCTCCTTCTTCTCCTTCTTCTCCTTCTTCTCCTTCTTCTTCTCCTTCTCCTCCTTCTTCTCCTTCTCCTCTCATTGTAATCAGCAAATAAACTTTCTATCCTCTACATATCATTTTTCATGAGTTTTAGGAAGTTATAAAAACAATACTCCAATTATTAGTGCATTCCTGTTATTGTGGATACCGTTACGTGATGACGTCATGTGTCGGGAGGTCTTTTTTCATCCCTCACACGAAGCAAACACGAGAAACTTAAACTTGTGACAGTCATTGCAAAATCTGGTAAACAAACGTTGTGGTGAGGAAACATTGTGGTAAACAAACACTGTGGTGTGGAAACATTGTGGTAAACAAACACTGTGGTGAGGAAACATTGTGGTAAACAAACACGGTGGTGTGGGAACATTGTGGTGAGGAAACATTGTGGTGAGGAAACATTGTGGTAAACAAACACTGTGGTGTGGAAACATTGTGGTGAGGAAACATTGTGGTAAACAAACACGGTGGTGTGGAACATTGTGATAAACAAACACGGTGGTGTGGAAACATTGTGGTAAACAAACACTGTGGTGTGGAAACATTGTGGTGAGGAAACATTGTGGTAAACAAACACTGTGGTGTGGAAACATTGTGGTAAACAAACACTGTGGTGTGGAAACATTGTGGTAAACAAACACTGTTGTGAGGAAACATTGTGGTGAGGAAACATTGTGGTAAACAAACACTGTGGTGTGGAAACATTGTGGTGAGGAAACATTGTGGTGAGGAAACATTGTGGTAAACAAACACGGTGGTGTGGAAACATTGTGGTAAACAAACACGGTGGTGTGGAAACATTGTGGTAAACAAACACTGTGGTGTGGAAACATTGTGGTGAGGAAACATTGTGGTAAACAAACACTGTGGTGTGGAAACATTGTGGTAAACAAACACTGTGGTGTGGAAACATTGTGGTACACAAACACTGTGGTGAGGAAACATTGTGGTAAACAAACACGGTGGTGTGGAAACATTGTGGTGAGGAAACATTGTGGTAAACAAACACGGTGGTGTGGAACATTGTGGTGAGGAAACATTGTGGTGAACAAACATTGTGGTGAGGAAACTGTGGTGAGGAAACATTGTGGTAAACAAACATTGTGGTGAGGAAACATTGTGGTGAGGAAACGTTGTGGTGAACAAACATTGTGGTGAGGAAACATTGTGGTGAGGAAACATTGTGGTGAGGAAACATTGTGGTGAGGAAACATTGTGGTGAGGAAACATTGAGTGATAAACGAGACATCACTGTCTCGCAGAGAGAAAGTAACTGCGTTTTAAGTCCCAGAAAGTTTTTTTTTTTCATGAAATATCACTAATTTCTTCTCCACATAATATGAGAATGACGGAGCACGAACCACTCACTTATGGCGACGGAGCATGAACCACTCCCTCATGGCGATGAAACATGAACCACTCGTTCAGGATGATGGAGCATGAACCACTCACTTAGGGAAATGGAGCACGAACCACTCACTCAGGGTGACGGAGCACAAACCACTCACTCATGGCAATGGAGCATGAACCACTCCCTCAAGGCGACGGAACATGAACCACTTGCTCAGGGTGATGGAGCACGAGCCACTCACTCAGGGCGACAGAGCATGACCCACTCGCTCTGATGATGTGACGGGCAAAAAGTGAGTGAATGATTTGCTCAGAAGCTCGGCACTGCTATCGACTGCAAGGAGTTTAGCAAGTGACTTAAGCACTCATGCAAGCAATTAAATTAAATGGTTGATAAGGAACGGTGAGCCAGGCTCTCGCTGCATATCATGGAGGATCCCTTTAAATTTAAAGCCAGTCTTCACCACGAACACAGCAGTTAATGAAATAAAATGAATACGTTTAATTAATCCCTGAAATTCATGTCCCTAAAATTCGTTTAAAATTGACTTTATCCACAAAACAGTTCTAGCTGAATGCAGAACAACCCTGAAGACATCGCAAAGTTCAATCACTCATGAAACAAACATTGCAGATATTCTGCCACCATGCCTGCTCTTATGTGCAATGTGTCATGGGGTCCATCGTTTCGGGGTCCGTGCAAACATTATCACTTTTTTTTGAACGTCCATTTTTTACAAGATTTGCTTTGATTCCCTGCAGAGCACCTCACAAAACCTCTGAAAATACAGACACAGATCTGGCAGATGCTATGGATAGGCAGTCCCTCTGGGGGACAGGATGCGAGGTCTCGCAGTGAATGCATTACATCATTCAGCTCAATGAAGTTGGTTAATTTTGGTATGTTCCGAAATTTTTCGTTCACTCAATATAATTCTCCAAACAGGTGAAAAAGATAAGTTGAATGCTTTGAAATTTTCACATTTTCTTGTGTGTCTATGGAGGAGGAGAGAACATAATCTTGATTGCTAAAAGTACATCCTTATATCGGCTTTGTTATAAGAGTCGTTATTTCATAAAATCATCAGATTTCACAACAGATTTCGACACTTATTTAGTCTGGAAGATATCCAATCCTCAAAACCGAAATAATATTTCGATGACATACTTTAATTATCCCGTGAGTGTATATCATGGAAAATCCTTTCAAATAATGCATGAAATCGCTCCAACCTCTGAATTTGAAAACTATAGCAGTGACAAAACTGAAGCATACAGCGATTCGTAGGTATGATGAACAGGCATTCGATAATATGAATGAGGAAAGTGGAAAAAAAAAACTGTCGTTAAGAAATCGTTGCAGCCTGTTCCAAGTCAAGGCATGATTGAGCAGGAGAAAAACCATGGTGGCTTCAGACCTCACCGAGGTTACCAAGGAAACGCTTTCAGACCCCAGAGAGCGAGGTGACTGACGATTGCTTGATAAAGGATATAATTCAATAAGGCCATTAATTATGTTCAAAAGGGGTGTTAAAATTAACCCAAACACTCAATTTTCACTCATGCTCTTTCTTGGAGTTTTCTTCGTATGCATGCAAAGTTTCATGACGGTTTTATGGTTTTGGAGTCACAGAGGAGACACACTGACACACATTGACATTTATGAATTTAGATAAGACATACATGCACTACCGGTCAAAAGTTTAAGAACACCCCCATTTTTCAGTTTTTGCTGAAATTTAAGCAGTTCAAGTCCAGTGAATAACCTGAAAGGGGAAAAAGCTAAGTGGTAAACTTCCAAAGGTTCAAAAAAGGTTTAGGTTACCAAAAACTGAAAAATAATGTAAATTTCAGAGTTGATAAAAAAGGCCCTTTTCAGGGAACAAGTAATGGGTTAGCAATTGCAGTTGTTCTGCAGCAATAGAAGTAAATTAAGCCTTGAAAGTTGATGCAAACAATTCCTACAGGAGTCCCAACTTTTGTTGATTAGTTACAAACCCTCTGTCTGTATAAAAGCAGTGTTGGAACAGACTGTGTTGCTTCACCCTCTGAAGCATTATTTGGACAATATTGCATTGAAGGAAGTAGTATATTGCCATTATAATGGTGAGAAAAAGACAATTAACAAAGGAAGACAGACAGACCATTACAACCCTTAAAAGTGTCGATCTTTCCTTTCGAGAAATTGCAAAGAAGCCAAGGTGTCAGTGAGTCTAGTTTCTTATACCATCAAAAGGCACTTGGAAACTGGAGGAAACTCTGACAGGAAGAGGTCTGGCAGACCCAAAGCCACAACACAATCAGAAGACAAGTTTCTGAGAGTCAACAGCTTGCGTGATAGGCGACTCACAGGACAGCAGCTTCAAGCACAGCTCAACACTGGTCGAAGTAAGGAAGTCTCAGTTTCAACTGTGAAGAGAAGATTTTGAACTGCAGGTTTGACAAGTCGAGTGGCAGTAAGAAAGCCATTGTGAAGATGGTGAAATAAGAAAAAGAGGCTTGCCTGGGCCAGGAAGCAGCACCAGTGGACGACTGAAAACTGGAAAAGGTCTAATGGACCAATGAATCAAAATTTAAAATCTTCGGTTCATCACGCAGGGTTTTTGTATGCAATCGAGTAGGTGAAAGGATGGTTCCTCAGTATGTGACACCAACTGTCAAGCATGGAGTAGGAAGTGTGATGATCTGGGGCTCTTTTGCTGGATCCGAATCGGCGACTTGCACAGTGACTGGCACCATGAACCAAAAGGGCTACCACAGCAATTTGCAGTGCCATGCAATTCCCTCTGGTCTACACCTAGTTGGTTAGGGGTTCATCCTCCAGCAGGATAACGAGCCAAAACACCTCCAGGCTATGTCAGAACTACCTTAGAAGAAAAGAACAAGGCAGTAGGCTACAAATCATGGAATGGCCAGCACAGTCTCCAGACTTAAACCCCATCGAGCTGGTTTGGGATGAACTAGACAGAAGGGTGAAAGCAAAGCAACCTACAAGAGCAACACATTTGTGGGAACTTCTGCAACAGTGTTGGGAAGAACTTTCCGAACAATATTTGATTTCTATTGTTGAAAGAATGCCACGAGTATGTTTGGCTGTTATATCTGCAAAAGGAGGCGACTTTGATGAGTCAAAAATTTAGATTAAATTTTGTGTAACAAAACGATTCCATGATTTTTTTTTGTCTGCAATTGTTTATTTGTTCAATGCTTAAATTTCAGAGTACATTGAAACATGACACTTCTTAAATTTCAGTAAGAACTGGAAAAATGGGGGTGTTCTAAAACTTTTGACCAGTCATGTGTATATATATATATGTACATATATATATATATATATATATATATATATATATATATATATATATATATATATATATCTCTTCTTCTATATATGTATATACATAAATGTATATACATATAGATATGTATATATATATATATATATATATATGTATATATGCATATATATGAATATATATGTATATATATGTTATATATGTATGTATATATATGTATATATATATGTATGTTATATATGTACAGTATATATATATATATGTATATATATATATATATATATATATATATATATATATATATATATATATATATATATATATATATATATATATATATATATATCTTTTTCCTCTTTCGGCTTGCTCCCGTTAGGGGTCGCCACAGCGGACCAACCGTCTCCATTTCGCTCTATCCTCCACATCTTCCATTGACACTCCAACCACCCGCATGTCCGCCCTCACCGCATCCATGAACCTCTTCTTTGGCCTTCCTCTTCTCCTCCTGCCTGGTGGCTCCATCTTCAACATCCTTCTCCCGATATACTCCGTTTCCCTCCTGTGCACATGTCCAAACCATCTCAATCTCGCCTCTCTCACTTTGTCTCCAAACCGTCCTACCTGCGCTGTCCCTCTAATATACTCATTTCTTATCCTATCCATCCTCGTCACTCCCAACGAGAATCGCAGCATCTTTAACTCTGCCACCTCCAGCTCTGCTTCCTGTCTTTTTGTTAGCGCCACCGCCTCCAAACCATACAACATAGCTGGTCTCACTACCGTCTTGTATACTTTCCCCTTCACTCTTGCGGCTACCCTTCTGTCACAAATCACTCCTGCAACTCTTCTCCACCCACTCCATCCTGCCTGCACTCTCTTTTTCACTTCTCTCCCACACTCTCCGTTACTTTGGACAGTTGATCTCAAGTATTTAAACCAATCCACCTTCCCCACCTCAACTCCTTGCAACTGCACCATACCACCACCCTCCCTCTCATTTACGCACATGTACTCCGTCTTACTCCTACTGACTAACATTCCCCTTCTCTCCAGTGCGTACCTCCACCTCTCAAGACTCGATTCAGCCTGCTTCCTACTCTCCCTACAGATCATGATGTCATCCGCGAACATCATAGTCCATGGAGACTCCAGTCTGATCTCGTCCGTCAACCTGTCCATCACCATTGCAAACAGGAAAGGGCTCAGAGTCGATCCTTGGTGCAATCCCACTTTAACCTCAAACCGGTCCGTCATTCCTACCGCAAACCTCACCGCTGTCACACTGTCCTCATACATATCCTGCACGATCCTCACATACTTCTCCAACACTCCCGACTTCCTCATACAATACCACAACTCCTCTCTTGGCACCCTATCATAAGCTTTCTCTAAATCCACAAACACACAATGTAACTCCTTCTGGCCTTCCCTATACTTCTCCATCAACATTCTCAAAGCAAACATCGCATCAGTGGTGCTCTTTCCTGGCATAAACCCATATTGCTGCTCACAGATCGTCACCTCTCCTCTCAACCGAGCTTCCACTACTCTTTCCCACAACTTCATGGTGTGGCTTAACAACTTTATCCCTCTGTAATTTCCACAGCTCTGCACATCACCCTTATTCTTGAAAATCGGAACCAGTACACTTAATCTCCACTCCTCCGGCATCCTCTCACTTTCAAAGACTTTATTAAACAATCTGGTTAACAACCCCACTGCCATCTCTCCTAAGCACTTCCATGCCTCCACTGGTATACCATCTGGGCCAACCACCTTTCCACTTTTCATCTTCTTCATAGCAGTCCTCACTTCATCCTTACTGATCCACCCCACTTCCAGATTCACTATCTCCACCTCTTCCAACCTTCTCTTTCTCTCATTTTCTTCATTCATCAGCTCCTCAAAGTACTCCATCCACCTTCTCAACACACTCTCCTCGCTCGTCAGCACATTCCCATTTGCGTCCTTTATCACCCTAACCTGCAGCACATCCTTCCCAGCTCGGTCCCTCTGTCTTGCCAATCGGTATAAATCCTTTTCCCCTTCTTTTGTATCCAACTTCTCATACAGCTCGTCATATGCCTTTTCCTTGGCCTTTGCCACCTCTCTTTTTGCTTTTCGACGCCACTCCTTGTACTCCTGCCTACTTTCTTCATCTCTCTGACTATCCCACTTCTTTTTCGCCAACCCATTCTTCCTTATACTTTCCTGTACCTCCTCATTCCACCACCAAGTCTCCTTATCTTCCTTCCTCTGTCCAGATGTCACACCAAGTACCTTCCTAGCTATCTCCCTCACAACTTCTGCTGTCGTTGCCCAATCATCCCACCCATCTTTACCACCATCCAACGCCTGTCTCACCTCCTCCCTAAATTTCACGCAACAGTCTTCCTCCTTCAGCTTCCACCATCTGGTCCTTGGTTCAGCCCTCACTCTCTTCCTCAACCTCACCTCTAAAGTCATCCTACAGACCACCAATCGATGCTGTCGAGCTACACTCTCCCCTGCCACCACCTTACAGTCTCTAATCTCTTTCAGGTTGCATCTCCTACTTAAGATGTAATCCACCTGTGTGCACTTTCCTCCACTCTTGTATGTCACCCTGTGTTCCTCCTTCTTCTTGAAATATGTGTTTACCACTGCCATTTCCATTCTTTTTGCAAACTCTACCACCATTTGCCCTTCCACATTTCTCTTGTTGAGACCGTACCTCCCCATCACCTCCTCATCCTCTTTATTCCCTTCCCCAACATGTCCATTGAAATCTGCTCCAATCACCACTCTTTCATCCTTGGATACACTCTCCACCACTTCATCGAACTCACTCCAGAAATCTTCTTTATATTCCATCTCACACCCCATATGTGGGGCATATGCACTGATGACATTCATCATCACCCCTTCAATTTCCAACTTCACACTCATCACTCGGTCAGACACCCTCCTCATCTCCAATACCCTCTTGACATGATCTTCCTGCAGGATTATCCCGACACCATTTCTCCTCCCATCCACACCATAGTAGAACAGTTTGAAACCACCTCCAATGCTCCTCGCCTTACTCCCCATCCACTTGGTCTCTTGTACACACAGTATGTCCACCTTTCTTCTCTCCATCATATCAGCCAACTCTCGCCCTTTGCCAGTCATCGTCCCAACATTCAGAGTTCCAACTCTCACCTCCACACTTCTACCCTTCCCCCTCTCCCACTGCCTCCGGACTCGCCTTCCCCGTCTCCTTCTCCTCCTTCGCCCAGCAGTAGCACAATTTCCACTGGTACCCTGCTGACCACCGGTACCGGTAGCGGTCGTTGGTAACCCGGGCCTCGACCGATCCGGTATGGAAATTCGTTTTGTTGTCCGCATAATGATTTGGCATAGGTTTTTACGCCGGATGCCCTTCCTGACGCAACCCTGGTCGCCTCTTACGACACACAGGGATATGGTACACCTATTCTAACCGGGGCATACATATATATATATATATATATATATATATATATATATATATATATATATGTATATGTATGTATGTGTCTAACAGCTTTTGGATCCCAAGCCACTACCCACTACGCCATCACCAGGCTAATATATATGTATATGTATGAATATGTATATATATATATATATATATATATATATATATATATATATATATATATATATATATATATATATATATATATATATATATATATATATATATATATATATATATATATATATATATATATATATATATATATATATATATATATATATATACAGTATATGTATATGTGTGTAAGCCTGGTGTTGGCGTAGTGGTTAGGGTAGCGGCTTGGGATCCAAAAGATCCTGAGTTCAAGCCCCGTTGGCCGCTTGAATTAATACACACCAGGAGGTTGACTCAGGCTGTCATCCTTCTGAGGTCGGCGAAGTGAGTACCAGTGTACTGGGCCCGGTGTATGTCCCGGTTAGAATAGGTGTACCATGATCCCTGTATCGTAAGAGATGACCAGGGTTGCGTCAGGAAGGGCAGATCCGGCGTAAAACCTGTGCTAAATCATGATGCGGATCGTAACGGATGATCCGCTGTGGCGACCCCTAACGGGAGCAGCTGAAAGAAGAAGAAGAGAAGATGTATATATATATATATATATATATATATATATATATATATATATATATATATATATATAAACATATACACATATATATATATATATATATATATATATATATATATATATATACATATATACATATATATATACATACATATATATATATATACATACATATATATATATATACATATATATATACACATACATTTATATATACACATACATATATATATATATATATATATATATATATATATATATATATATATATATATATATATATATATATATATCCACACATATACATGAGGGTGGTCCAAAAAAGTCGATAAAAATAGAATGTTGCTCCACAAGCTTAAAATTATTCTAATATGATCCAGTAACGCGCATAATTTTTTTTTAGCTTGATTGGAAGTGTTTAAAGGTCGCTCCATATAACGACTTTTAGTCTCATGACTTGAATAAATTAGGGTATGGTGAGGTACGATTACGGGTACTTCTGGATGTCCGAGGTGGAAATGGAGTGCATTTTCGAACTCTATGGGTTCGATTTACTCTAAGAAATGACTGCACCGACATTGAATTCACCACCATTTCGAAAATATGACCTAAAACAAGATTTATCATTCCTGGAGTTGAGTAACTAATCCTACTCATTTCGATATTTTCTAATCTATAATTAATTTGTTGTCCGTCGAAACATTTCTAGGATTAAATCGACCCCACTGAGTTCGAAAATGCAGTCCATTTTCACCTAGGAAGTTCAGAAGTGTACGGATTCGCATCTCACCATCCCCTAATTTAATATAATAATAACTAAATAAATAACTATCATATTTTTCGTGAATCATTGAATCTAAAACACTGGATGTTGAGCCGGCTAGAAATAAGTTCAGGCGGGAGTGGAGACAGCAATAGAGGCAGAGATGATAGTGGTATTTGGTAAATGAGACAAAATATTTTCATAGTTTGTAATTCCATTGATTGCAAAAAATAGGGTATGGTGAGATGCTATACATATGTACATATTGTTGTGGTTACCAAATTCGCAAACCACCATTCAGGTCCCTTAGGTGAGGTATCTCGGTAAGTATATGTGTAGTTAGGCCCAAACCCGTTGTCCAGTGGGAATACATGTCATTTATGCGTGCTGCGACTCTTCAGGATAGCCGTTTTTCTTTTACTATCTTTATTTTGGACCAACCGCCATTGTTACCACCACCAACCACAACATCAACCACCCACCGCGACGCCGCTTCACGTCACACCTCGCAACCGTCGCATCGCCACCGTTCTTGCGCCGCTTGTGGGTACCGGTGTTGGACTCGTGCAGGGCGCGCGCCGAACAGCGTGTACAAAACCACGGATTTTCCGCTCCAAAAACGGATCAAAAACGACACACGCCCACTTTTGTTCCGTCCAATCGGTGAGCGAGGGGCGATTTGGCCCCGCCTCCAGGGCGTTGGAGGGCGGTCGCTATATGCAAATTTATGGATCAAAAAGCATTCACGCCCACTTTTTCTCGGGCCAATGGGGAGCGAGGTGAAAGGTCGAAGGCAGGGGGTCAAAGATGAGAGAGCGAAGCCACGGGGCTTATATAAGTGACCGCGTTCGTCAGTAGAGCTGAGTTAAGACTTCGCAGTCGGTGGAGTTGGGAAGAAGAAGCAAGAAGGAGTTGGTCGTCGTCGTCGTCGTGTGCGTTGGAGTCGGAGCGAAGAGGACGGAGCTGTGGAGAGGCGGCGAGGGCAGACGAGGGGGTGCTCGCGTCGTGCCGGGAGCTGCACACCAGGGAGGCCGACGGCGCGACCTGGTCGAGGTGGAGACGCTCGTCGCGGGACTCGAGGCAGAGTAAAAATCCTCCTTTCCCCCGAGCATCAGCAACCCCCTCCTGTTTCCCCCCGCGCTGAGATAGTGCGACCAAGGGGTCCCCCTTCCCACCCCCTACCAGACACTGTCCGCGAGGCCCGCGGAGTTGAGGCACCATCGTCGCTCCGCGTCTCATCACCAGACGGGTAGGCCCGACCCGGTCTCGGCCTCAGGCCCGCCTCATCCTTGAGGGTGTTCTTTTTCTTGGTTTTGGGTATGTGTTGTCGGCGCCGTCTGTGAAGTAAAATTGTATAAGTGTTGCCGTGTGCTCGCGTAGTCGGATAGCTCTGCATTGTGTCTTCGCTTTTACATTTGCTTTTTGTGTAAAATTGCATTGTGTTTCTCTTCTTTTCTATGTGCTTTTGGTGGAATTGTATATGTGTGCTTTCCGTTCATCGCGAATAAATGTGCTTTGTGTTGAACTGTTTCCCGCTTCGCTTCGTCATTTCTTTCATTGAATCCTCATCTTGCTTCACGTAAAGGGTTGGTAGTGGGCTGAATACGCCCGATAATTAATCGAACCGTCGAGGCCGACGATAACACCGCTCGGTTATCCCGATAGTACGGAACGGGTCGCTTAAGTGGCCCGTGTCCGAAGTCGACCTGCGGCGAGGTGCGATCGCCCGGTCTACCCTCCGTGTGGGTACTTAGGTAGGTCGAATTTGGCGAGCAACCCTATCCCACGCGGGGGCCGATTGGCTCGATCGCGGTGAGACTGAAAGGTCCACCCGTGACTGGTTCCCGGCGTTAGTCCGAGAGGGTCACGACTGGATTGTCCGTCCGGTGGGCGACGTGCCGCGATTCGAGTTACGTGGCCGTCCGCACGCCGGCGGGCGCGAATCCGCAACAATATATTATTATTAGAAATTACATCTCATGATATGCACATATATTGGATATTATTATATAAACACACATTATACGTGACATATTATACATACAAGCAGAGTACCCGCCCTTTTGGCGATCTTGTTCCAAGCATGCAGCACATTATTCTAATGCATACCTTTATTTGGGCGGTGTGTCGGCAACTGACAGCTCTGTAATGAGGCAAAATAAAAATAACCTGGGTCACGTGCAAGAAGCAAAAACATTCCTGCTGCCTAAATTCAAATCACTCACTCTCCTGAAAACCGTGGGGACAGGAATACTGCACCATAAATGGTGGACACTTGTAATACCAGGGAAAACCTGGAGGTTGCGGTACACGATACACATTTACATGAAGAATTTGCGTCCACCCCCACCTTCCCAAAGACCACCGTCAAAGATAAAAACACTCTTACACATTAATTGATGTCACACTGATCCCATGTATAAATTCTGGATGTAATCGGCACAGAACTGTCGGAATAGCATGACAAACACACAAACACCAATCCATGGATTCTCAACAGGATAAAGGAAGAAAGGGGGATGTGATAGTGAATTTAATGTTCTTTGTTTATTTACTTTTAACTTTGTTCTTAACAAACGGGGACAGGAACAACACAGGCATGATCGGCCGTATGGCCTTCTTGTGCACCAAAGTTCCCTTTGTGTCTTTGTGTAATGTTGTTAAGAATGGGAAGAAATGGGGAGGGGAGGACAGAGAGTTGGAGGTGAGGGTGCGTGGAGTTGGAAGAGGTAGATTGAGACATTGGGAAAGGGAGAGAAAATTGATGACGAGGGGTTGGGAGTGGGGTTGAGTACTTGGGGTTTGGGGCAGTTGAGGACTTGAAGAAGAAAGGGGGAGGGGATGACAAAGTTTGGGTGTGGGGTGGGGGGGGCACAGAATGGACAGAGTTGGGAAGGGGGTTGAGGTCTTGGGATTGTGCATGTGTGTGTGTGGTGGGGCTTGGCTGGGAATCTGAATCTGGGAATTACATTATGCAGAATATCCATGGGTCCCAGATAGTCCTGTTGGGTCTTTTGGGTCCGTTGGGTCTTTTTGGTGTGTTGGATCTTTTGGGTCCTCGAGGTATCTTTGGTCCTCAGGGTCATTTTGATCCTCTGGGTTTTTGGGGTCTTTGGGATCATTTGCATCCTTGGGTGTTTTGGGTCCTCTGGGTCCTTTGGGTGTTTGAGGTATTTTAGTTATTTTAGGTATTTAGGGTCCTCTGGATGTTTTGGTTCCTTGTGGTCTTTAGTGTCGTGTTGGTCTTCAGGCCCATTTTGGTCTTTTGGGTCATCTGGGTACTTTAGGTTCAGTATTTCAGGTTACAATTGTGGATGATATCAAGTCAGCTGTACAACCATAGGGTGAACAGCAGATATACATACCTACATAATCACATGCATATATAATCACATACACTTGCTCCATTATATATAGATTATGGAAACAGGAAATACAGTATATGAAATGCAATCAACAAGCTGATAGAATCGCACTTCATGCGTAATGACTAGAACAGCATTTGTAAGAACACGTACCCCTGCCAGGTTGAACAAATAAACTTTTTGGGTCCCACTGAAAGCCCGGTTCTGGATCGAGACCTTAACCAAATCGAATCAGCTTGTTGGGTCTTGTCACCGACCCAACTCATCCACCGAGTTTTGTCATAATCCGTCCACAACTTTTTGAGATATTGTGCTGATACAGTATATCGTTTTTGGCCCTATCTCTCAATGCTGAAAAATCACTTTAAAAATACTCTTATCTGGATCAGGATCTTCAGTAAATATAATCAATTCATCCTTGTGACACACCCAACCTGTCTACCAAGTTTCGTCAGAAACCATCCATAACTTTTTGAGATGTGATGCTCCCAGACAGACAGACAGACAGACAGACAGACAGACAAACAGAGGTGTATATATAACCTCCATCGACTTTTGGTGGTGCAGGTAATGAAATGCTTCATAGTGCAATCATGTTGATATATAGACCATGCTTGATTGTCATGCAAGAAGTTATTAAGTGTCACACCTTCAGAAGAATTACAAAAGTTGAGGCAGTGATGTCATTGTGGTTTGGTGAATGAGTGGTGAATACAATTGCTCCTGGGATGGAAATATCACATGACAAGCATATTAAAATAGGAGCAATACCCCTGGGTGCTCACCTGGTCGAATAATGATACCGATGAGAAAGTCAACATGGGATGGAATCAGCAAAATGTACCAATGAACCAATATTGTTGCAAACACCTATTTTGGGGGCAACCCCGCACCCCCTGTAAATCCCGTTCGACCCTAATTTTTTTAAATAGCGTGAACAAACTTTGGTACATCATGAGTGATGAAGGTTGTGGTCTAGTTTCATCGGAATTGCATGTGTCGTTTTTGAGAAGAAAGCAAATACCTATTTTGGAAGGCAACCCCGCAGACTCCCTTTGGGCCCAATTTCTTTTTTTTATGCTGTGAACAAGCTTTGATACACAGGGTGATGAAGGTTGGAGTAAAGTTTCATCAGAATCGTATGTGCAGTTTTAGAAAAGAAGTTGCAAGTGTTTGTGGATGGATGGACGGACGGACGGATGACACGCCATCCAATAAGCTCCCCGGAACTAAGTTCCAGGTGAGCTAAAAATCAAAGTCATAGCCAGTAAAGGCCACTCCGTGCTGCAAATTTCTGCCTGACTTCATGTTTCAGCAGAAGCTGTATGGAGGATGACAGTTGAAGGTAGGTCTCTGAGTAGGATCGGTGAAACTAGTACTGTTGACAATAGAAGCGGTTCATGAAGAAAGCCCTCACTCTTCTAAAGTGAAATAATGTACCTCGGGGTATTTTCTATTCGTGATAGACAACAATCCATTAGATATCTGGTGAATGACTTGACTGAAAGTGTGGGTGTCAGCATTTATTCAAGAACAATAAGATACACATTCTCACAAGGTGTTCTCTGTGTAGCTCCCTGAAAACCATTTCAATGGGCCCAATCAACAACAATATATTACGAGCGTATGTGTGACCCCTTAAAGCAGTGGCAGAAGTGTGTGCATGTGCAAAGACACTATGTTGAATAAGAAAAGTCATCCAAAATGGTGCAGCATGATTGATGAATAACTATTTGGTAATAAATAATTAGGAAGGAATAACTTGGTAATCTAAGCAATAGTATTTTGATGGGATTATTGACGTGCTCCGAACTTGGACAAACGCCGCGAAGATGTCAATCAAAATGACGTCATGACTGCAAACCCAGAAGGGCTGCTCACAGTGCAAGAATGTCACACAAAAACTGTCACAAAGCAGATGAAAAGTGAAGCTACCAACCGGTTTTGCCCTTATTGTGGCTAGTCAGGGGCAACGGAGCGATGTGTTGCCCTGACAAGCCCCAATAAGAGGGACACGAGTGTATGTATGTATTATATATTTATATATATATATATATATATATATATATATATATATATA
Organism: Eptatretus burgeri; assembly: GCF_056783735.1. Taxonomy (NCBI): domain Eukaryota; kingdom Metazoa; phylum Chordata; class Myxini; order Myxiniformes; family Myxinidae; genus Eptatretus; species Eptatretus burgeri. Next base: position 124,215,115 of record NC_140963.1, on the reverse strand, counting down.
TATATATCTTAGAGGTAAGTGCAATCATCTTTGAGCTGTTTCACCTCCGTTTGAATCTCCACCAGATATAAACCGTCATCGCATGCAGGGTAACGTATCAATGGGCGTGCTGTTCCTCGGATGGACGTTAAATGAGGCGGACCATCCACCAGCATTAGTTGGTGTTGATAAATATATATATATATATATATATATATATATATATATATATATATATATATATATATATATATATATATTTATTAGGGTGTGTCTAATGACTACATGAAAAATTTAAGTTTGATATTTTATATCAGCCAGGTAAAATTTGTGTGCCACTTTATACAAAAACACCATCTCCAGAATTAAAACTTGATAGCACAACATTTACTACTTGCTCAACGAGACCAAAGGTATACACAGTTGCGCTCAAAGCCGGTCACTGCTGTGTTTACTGGCATTGTGGCCAGTGGCCACCCATAATATTTTTTTGGTGTCACACCAAAGCAAAATAGATAAAACATAAATATTATTAATTTTAAGTTTTGTTTTTGAGTTACCCTCTCCAAAGACAGCCCTGCACAATGTACAGCACATCGAGCTTGCGAAGCCTGACAGTGCAAAGCAGCACCACACATTCGACCGACAGCTCACAATAAATTGTAACACAATTTTATATCGCAGGGCATTGGCTGCAGCAGACAGCTTTGTATTATTTATCTCGACTGCCTGTTGATGTAATCTTTGTGATGCTTATTCCATTAAATGTTTGGCTGTTTGCCATTGTTTGGCTTGGTTCCAGGTGAAATGGCGAAGTTAACTAGGAAAAAGACTGAGATTTGGTTGATTGGTGGCACAGAAAATCACTTCAGTTGTGCTAAGCTACCTTCACGAGGAGAGGTGCTCAAGGTGCTGTTTGATTTTCCTATACAGAAAGAACATAGTCTAAATGACATTGTGAAGGAAACGGTCACAATGATCCTACAAAATTGGGAACGAGCACGGATACCAACGAGGGCTAAGAATCATCTCTGGGATCAGCTACAACGTCTTCACAAGGAATGGCAGGGCCTGAAAAAAAAATCACAAGGAAGTCAGCGACAGAAGAGGGAAAGCGTGATGCTTTCAGGGATTCTTTGGACAATGTCTTTGATATTGCACATGAACAGGCCATGACGATGATCAAGATAGAAGAGGATCGGCAGTTTATGAAGGCTCAGCGTGAAAAAGGACGACATGGTTCGATTTCAGGAATTGACATGAAACTCGCAAAGCAAGAAGAGAGAGCACTGGCGAGATCAGCAGCAGTTGCAGTGCGTGAGGAACAACATCATGCAAGCTCAGCAGCAGTGACAGATGTTGTAGTGCTTGATTCATCATCTGAGGAAACAGCATTATCTGCAGATAGCTCAGAAGAAGAACCAAAGAAACCTTCAACATCTTCTGGATCACGGCGGCGGAAAAGGGGAAATATCTCTGTAGTTACACATGAAGTTGCAGCAGCGCAAGATCGCACCAAAACCAGCAGCAGGAATGCTACTTATATTTTTTCTGCCATGGCTACGTCCGATCAGTTTACAGCACCAGTTCGTGAACTGATGATCAGTCCTTCTTCAGTCCAACGAGCAAGAAAAGTTCAGCGTGCAGCTCTCGCAGCCGGGATTCGTGAATCTTTTCATCCACTCGTTCCACTAACATTGCACTGGGATGGCAAGATAATGCCCAATTACACAGGAACTGAACAACTGTCTGTGGATCAACTTCCTGTTATGGTGTCTGGCAAGGAGGTAACCAAGCTTCTTGCCATCCCCAAGTTATATTCTGGCACTGCTGCCATTATGGCAGAGGCCTGTATGGCTGAGATAAGGAGCTGGGAACTGGAGAACAGAATTGTGGCCTTATGTTTCGACACAACAGCAAGTAATACAGGTATAAAGGGCGGCGTTTGCATAAAACTCGAAACAGAGTTAAGAAAGGATCTTCTGAACCTTGCCTGTCGACATCACATGTCTGAAATTGTTTTGGAAAAGGTTTTTTCGCTGTATGATGTTTTTAGGTCTCCAAAAATCGAAATCTTCAGTCATTTCCTTGATTTCTGGCCAAACATTGATCAATCAAAGTATCGCACAGCTTTGGATGATGTAGATGCATCAGAGTATGTAGATGATATTCGAGAAAGTATCATCACCTTTGCCATGCAGCAACTGAATACTAAGCACCCCAGAGATCACTACGAAGAGCTCTTGCAGTTAACAGTCATCTTCCTCGGAGCTTCTCCACCAAAGGGAATTAGGTTCAGGTACCCAGGGGCAGTTCACCATGTGCGTTTGATGGCACGTGCCATTTATGCCACCAAGATGTGGCTTTTCAGAGATCAGTTCCACATCCAACAGTGCCAGAGCACAACGAGGGCATCTGTCCAATCCCACTCTCGCATGGTGTGGAAGCACTTACTTCGAGTGTCACTTTTTGTGACCACTACCTATGTTAAATACTGGTTCACCTGTCCATCATCCGGCGAAGCCCCAAGGAATGATCTTCAATTCTTGAAGGCACTGCATAGCTACCCATACAAGGAAATCTCAAATGCTGCTTTGACTGCATTTTCCAGACACCTGTGGTATTTGTCGGAGACCTTGGTTGGCCTCAGCCTTTTCTGTGACTCCGTCACTGTGGATGAAAAGCGCTGCATGGTCCACAACATGCACAATAACCAGGGATCTGATGAACCCCCAAAAAGGCTTCCTCCCATAAAAGATCCATCTCCTATGGCACTACCCGACTTCGTTACCACTTCCACCATCAAGCTGCTCCAGATCCTGGGACTGGATGAAACCTTTCTTGAAGAAGACCCACAACAATGGGAGGAAAACAAATCATACAATGAGACAACAAATATCATTTCTGCCCTACGAGTGACAAATGATTTGGCAGAGAGAGGAGTCGCTCTTATGCAGTCCTTCAATGAAGCCGTGGTCCGCAATGAGGAAGAAAAACAACTTGGACTACAAATGGTCGAGTACCACAGAAACAAATTCCCAAAATCAGTGAAGGCCACTGAAGTGAAGGGAATTGATAACTTTGATCAGTGATTGTTTTTTTATTTGTTTTTATATCATTTTGTACAGTGACTGTTCCCTTTGTGTGTTTTATATCATTGTTTGGATGTTTTAGCATTGAATTAAAATAAGCTACAATGTCGCGCATTTTGCTATTTGTAGTAAATCTTTCTGGGCTTTGAGCAAGTTCTAAATATACTCTGATTTTCGTATAATTGGCATTTATCATTTTTTTTTCTCAAGTGGCACACAATGGTAACCTGGCCAGTATTAATTTCAAAACTTCAAAATTTAGACACACCCTAATATATATATATATATATACATATATATATATATATGTATGTATGTGTATGTATATATATATATATATGTATGTGTATGTATATATATATATATATATATATATATATATATATATATATATATATATATATATATATATATATATATATGTATGTATATATATATATATGTATGTATATATATATATATATATATATATATATATATATATATATATATATATATATATATATATATATATATATATATATATATCGTACACGTTTCTGTATGACCTCTCATGAGCCTCTGGGGTTACAAGCACAAACTGTTCCACGATCCACTCAGTCGTGTCCATCATAATCACATATGGAGAACACAACAATGGAGAATGTGATTTGCATATACAGTTTATGGATCATCTTACCACATTGGAATGTGACTCAGGTGAACTCAGAACTGTAGCTTAGTCAGAGCGGGTTGAGAACAATTTGACAGTTGCTCACTTGGTTAATCTGCCTTCGAAATGGTAAACTGTTGAGAAAAGGAAACCATGTACACGGTGCGTATTACATTGTTCAACATTCACCTGAATGCTGATGGATCCAACAGGATGCTTCAGATGAAGTGCACTAATTACTCCGAGCTGTTTAATTTGGGTTCGATTCCCGACCAAACTATAAACTGTCGGATTGTTGCTTCACAAACAGAGCCTTGCATCATCGAGTGCGTCATCCCTCAGAAGGCCATGAAAGCTGGTGCCACATCTGCTCGCATCAGTTGGTGGAAATTAAATATCCTATGGTGTCCTTCACAAAAATTGTGGGTAAGTTATCACCGGCATGCTGAACAAATGTCAAATGTGTTCCAACTTCGGTTGAACGTCAAGCCTGTTCAGCCAGTTTGGTAAAAAAAAAAAACTTGGGTGAAAGCGTTTTCCCAGCCGACCTCACCAGAAGGTGCGAATATATTAGGGTCATCAGAATAGCTCGTCGAAGCAAGTAGTCACAGGAATGCTGACGGACAGCCGGCTTAAAGTCCCATTTGAAAGAGGGCGATCATTTCGGACTAGACAAAGATAATCCATATTCTATCCGTTAAAAGTGTCATTACATGAAATCAACAGGACATACATAGTATGCCAACCACAGTGGGAAGCAAGGGGAAGCTGACATTTCGGGTGTTCACCCTTCAACCTCTTTTGCTCTAACGAAGGGTGACCACCAGAAACGTCAGCTTCCCCTTGCTTCCCACAGTGATTAACATGCATCCATCAACGTTGTGTTGATTTCATCCATTGTCTACCTGTCCGCCGACGCAAGTCTTGCTCTTTCACCAGCAAGATTAGTTCATCATTTTGGCTAAAAACATCACCATTACGTTATTAACCAGGGCAATGTAATTCGTTTGTATAATCACATATCTAACCAATTACAGACATACAAACTGTAGGCTATTACCCAAGCACTAATTAGTATAAAAAGTTTATAGGAAGCCAAGTGCTCTCACAATGACGGAATCATGCTACACGAAGGCTGTGATGAAGTGTGTGAGTAAACTTGTATTTAATTGAACCGTGGATATTAATTATTAATCATAGTTATCTTGTCAATATGTGTCGGGCGTGTAGCTTGATGCAATGGAACAGTTACAAGGCAAAAAAAATAATAAACCAAACAAGAGAGATCATTTCATCACACGCACTCATCAATCCGTCGGATGAGACGGTTCACATGACTCAGGAGGCTTTTAAGAGCTTTATGAAAGCTGCGTGTGCAATAATGCAGAGCAGAAATTGTAAAGGAGTAGAAGTATCTCAATGACGTCATAATCGTGGGATGCTTGTCGAGCTGAATCTTTGCTCAGTGCTGCGGTGCTCGCTGTGACGAATGAGCCATTATAGTGAGTTCCCAGGTTTTACTGGGAAGGGGGAATTTAAGTGAAAAGCCACCATGACGCACAGTTTTACTGGCAAATAGGTCAGCCTGTGTTAGTGCAGCCCGTGATCAACAGATTGTGACACGTCGCAGCCTTTTCGCAGTGCCACGGATATGTAGTACATCCTTTCCATTCTTAGAGGGGAAAAAAAATCTTAAAACTGGCTTCTAAAGTCGAACATTGAGAAGCTGTGTTTTAATGCCACGTTTAATCTTCTTTTTGCACCCATAAGGTTATATGATGATGAATGAGGTGTAAATGAAACTCAGATTCAAGCCCTGTGACACCAAACTTGAATGGAGTTCTATCGAGTGTTTGGTTGATACGGGTCGAATTGTCCAATCAAATCGAATAGTGACACAAGAACTTCACTTTTACAGGTAGTGACATTAATTTAACATTATAGTGTATGATTTGGAGAAAGAAAAAGAAAAAGGTGGAGGGGATGACGACAACAAATTAAACTAGAGGGACACTCGGAAGAGCGCATACCTCCGCCAGGCTGAACAATTTATGTTTTGTATCCCACTGAGAGGCCGGATCAGCACGTCGACTTGTCACTTGACCAACTCATCAACCAGGTTTCATTCCAATCCGTCCACAACTTTTTGAGATATCTTGCGATGATATTGTTTTGGCCCAACCTCTCAATGGTGAAGAATCTCTTAAAAATCGTCGGATCCAGATCCTGATCCGGATCTTCACCAAAATCGAATCCAAATCCGTCAACACGTTTTTGAGATATCCTGTTCACAAACAAACAAACAAACAAACAAACAAACAAACAAACATAGTTCACAGACGGACAGACAGGGCTGAAAACATAACGTCCCATGACTTTTGGTGATGGAGGAAATGACGGGATCACCCTGGCAGACTAGATACATGTTGTTAAATCTTCTTTTACAGCTGACTGTCTTCATTATATGGCAAATGTCACATGCATGACGAGACCCAAAACACCGTTTGGCCACCTGCCATACAGTTAGTCACAAGGGCTTGAAATGAAGTATTAATTCATCATTATCGGATCGCCTTTAGGAGCCCATACACAAAGTACATGACGGTTTGGGGAGTGATGGAGGTGTTTCTGGGAGCATCACAAATTGTCACAGCGGGTGGGGATGGAGGGAGAGGGATGTCAGAGCCACAGTCACGTGACACTATCTTCATGGGTGCAGCCATCTTGTATTTCCATGCACCATGAGAGTGCATGTCAATTGAGAACAGCCTTCTTTTCAGGTGAATTCATCCAAAGATGACAGAAGTGTTTTTTAAATACAATCAATTCAAAGTTACAAGAGGGCATTTCTGAAAAGGAGAAAGGAGGAAGTTCATCAGGAAGTTTGTAAAATTTGGAGGGAGCTGAAGGGAAATACCACCGAATATCACCAATAAAAACTTGCAGAATGGAAGCTGATCGAAATTTTAAAATTGCTCTCATTCACAGTCATGTTTTTTTTTTTTTAGGGTGAGGGTCAGCCAAAGCATCACCAAGGCTTACAGAAGGGAGGGAGGATGTCAAAAAACAGCCAAAAAAAGTCACATATTTTGTGTATAGTTCAATACGGAAAATGTACTTGGATCAAGCACCACACCACATGTGGAATTCATCCTGTGCTGCTGCAAGTTCTTTCAATTGGTGTTATCTGGTGATTCAAATATAGTATTGCAATAAAAGCAAAGGTGGAAACAACTGGAGAAGATAAGGATACTGATAAGGCAAGGCCATAGTGTCATTGTGATGGTTTGCTGATGGGAACGTCTTGATAACAACAAAAAAGGAAAGGTGATTATTCGATTTATGACTGTTGCTTTGGCAAATTATTTTCGTGTACATGGCATCTGGATGCTGCTTGAGTCATATCTGGGGCCTTCGCTATGTTGGTGGTGCAATTCCTCCATGTTGTTGTAGGACAGGAATTTAGATGTCAGTCAGGACATCAGCACATGATGGTCTGTTATTTTCAAACAGCTCGTATGAGCTGGTCTTCCCTCTTTTTGCTCGCCCTGGACCCTTCACACCCTGGGTGCCCCTACTCGTGAACGCTACAACTGGTAGTTGAGCGACCTATCCTTCACCGGCAGTTCTTTTGTCCACTGATTATGGTACACTGAGTAGCTGGGGCCCAGAGATTGTGGAGTGGAGTGGGCGAGTCGTCAAAATTGTGCAACGGCGGATCGTGGTGCTAACGACCAGGCATGAGCTGGCTGTTCACACCTCACGTTCTTCCTCTCTCATCTTTCTTTCTGTTTCTATCTGTCATGTCTCCCGTATGCATGAGCTGAGGACATAGATAGACAAGTCAGCCATGGGCATTGTGGGCACGAGGGTTTATTTTTATCCATCAGTCACAGTTTGCTTCATGGCGTATGCGGTCGTGTTCTTTTCGTTTCTCCCCCACACAGTTTTGGCTATAAATTCCCTTGTTAATAAGAACCCTGTCTGTGGTTACGGAGTGAATGGGGGTTTTGTAGTACAGTACTTAATTGGACAATTAAATCCAAACACAAGAACAATTGGGAATCAGCGTGGTAAGGTGCCATGAGTTAAAACCAAACTGTCTCAAACTGTGGCACCACCTGGCCAAATTTTGGAGGGCAGGTCTGAAATGGCGGATGGTTTTAAACCAGCGACCAGCACCAAATTACGGGCAGATGTGGCGTTTTCTAGTCCCCTAGTCACCTGACGGTTCATCGGCAGTGTTGGAGAACCTATTACAGGAACACTGGCAAATCTGAAAGCTAGCCAGCTGAAATGGGCAAAGTATCTGGTGCTGATGGAGGAAGATATAATTACAAAGAGAGCAGATGTATTGAAAGAGTGAGGAAGAAGAAAAAGGGTTCGACCACGGCTGAGATGGGAGGATTGTGTGAGGAGCAACGTCAAAAAGGTGGAGGTGGATGGAGAGTGGAGAGAGAGATGACTGGTGACAGAGGGCAGTGGAGGAGTGTTCTGGACAGAGCAGAGCAGCAGCTCAATAGCAGTCGGCCTCACCCAATATAAAGGGATTTTTGGGAAGAACTAATAAAAGTGTGTCAGGTAAATGCCCACAAAAGAATGCTCGCAGATGTGACAGCTGGCTCAATGTCCTTCTGATATAGGTTCGGTGTACCTATTGATGAAACTCTTTGAATGTGAAGCACCAACACAACAGTTTATAGCCAGGCCAGGAATCCATCACAGACGAGACACCTGTGAACTATTCTGTGAGCCATACACACAGTTGATATTTAGCTTATTTACAGAGCTGTGAGATATTTGATTTCTTCCACTATTTTTTTTCAGGCAGTGTGCAATTGTGGTCCTCACACAGCTTTGTTGCTGGAGACCTGAAATCCGTCACACCACATGATCACTCGAATTTGAATATTTGGTGGTTTGCTTGCCCGATGAGAAATCAACCTTATTTCCATTTTAGAAGAGGAACAACATCTGAAAGGGTAGACACACATGTCCCAAAAAAGTGTCGACGTATATGGGCTGGCATCGATTGAACTTGAAAAGCAAGTCTGGATGTCTAACGTTTGAGTTCATATTTTAAGACTCAGACACTCAACTCAATACCTCCCAACTCAGACTTATCCTTATGACTCGAATCTTTATCGAAGGTTCATAATCAGGAGCATGGGACTCGGATTTGGACTTGGTTTGCCAAGGCTACATAATTGGTGAGGTCTTTGTACAAGTGCAATGTTTCAACAATCTACACCATAAGAGAGGTGTTTCCCTGTATGTATGTTGTCTCTGTTTGTTGTTATGTCTGTCTCTCTGTATGTTGTCAGTTTTCTCAGAGATGGCCAAACGGATCTTCGTCAAATTTCCAGAGGTTCTTCAGTGAGTGTCGGGGAGTGTTTCAGGGAAAGTATATATTTTTTAAATTTTAAAAAAAAGTTAGATTTTTGGGGATTAAAATTTTTTTTTGCTCTATATTGCCTAACTAAGCCTTTGTAGCTGTGTGAAAGGTAATATTAAATAATCCACAAAAAAAAATTAGGAAAAAAAACAATTTGATTTCTTCAAAATGTCAACAGGATTAGAACAGCACCGTGCAACGCCGCCAGTTACCCCTGCGAGTAATATATAAATGCAAATGTATTCAGAGTCTTTGATTCAGATTCAAATAAATAACAATAAACATAAACTTGGCTAACTGACACACGATTGTTTGCCATTAAAAGCTAAGGGTTTATGTTTGAACTTTGCCCTTTTTCTTCATTGTGCCTTCCACCAGAAGTCAGCCACCAATACACAAGTGGAAAATTGCTTGCTTATTGTCCTTGCAACAAAACCACATTGTAAAACCAACATTGTTTCTTTATTATATTATCTCAATGTGTTGCCATTGTCCACAGCAGTCACTTCAACGTCTCCAAATCAAACGGCGTGCACATCCTTCGACACCCATGGGAGCCAATTAGAGGCACGCCGATACAATACAAGATACATTATGTTTGGACTTGAACTCATTATTAATGTTCACTTTCATTTAGCCAAAATCGGGCTGCACTGAGCTGAGATGTTAAAAGGCCTTAATTAATTACCACCCCAAGATTGCCTGCACTATATTTCAAAAATATCTGCCTCTCTGTATGCACTGACTCATCTCACTTGTTGGAGTGTTTCATGTGTCTCATCACAATGTAATAATTGGTGAACACAAGCAAACAAGAATCTTAATTTTACCCCAGGATGTCAGGTTCCACAAAGCCACTGATCTGGGCAACAAACAACAAGCCCACTAAAAGACTCTTTCTTATTATTATTATTATCAACAGTCACGTATACATGATGACATCATACCATTTCTTCAGTGGTACAGTAAGTTGTCTTCTTTATGATCCTGTATTTATAAGGAAAAATATGATTTTGGTCTTGTAGTTCTAGTACGTATCAAGCTTTACGACCACTATTACTTTATGGCACCAATTACTCCCACTTTCTTGTGAGGTCAGCCAGGGAATGTTTTAGGACCAAGTCTCTAATGGACAGGCTTACAAGGCCCGATGTTCAAGTTGACTGAAGGTGGTAGGAATTTGTAATTTCTTCAGGGTGCTGACAATAACTCGCCTGTACTTTGCGAAAGACACCGTGGGATCTTTAATAACCACAGCGACTAGGGCTGCTAGACCAGTCCTCCAGTTTAACGCCGTTCCAATGGGCGGCGCACACAATGGTGCCTTGCCCTGCTTGCGAAACACCAGAGGGATAGCTTATAGCTGGTTCGAGATTCAAACCCAGGCCAGACAGCTCAGAGGTGAGTGCATATACTTTTAAGCTATCCAGTCATCCCACATGTATCAAACTTCAATATGATATTTGAATGTTGCACACAAACACCCCGAGTTCAATAAAACCTAAAAACATTATAATATTTGAACCAGTGATCATTTTTGGTATAACAGCCCAGTGACCTAACCATGCATTTTACGCTTATATAAAAATAGGGACACCGATCTAGGTAACCTTCCTTCCACAATAAGTGAGGGAACCTTCCTTTCCACACTTTGCTGTGAAAGAGCATATTTCTGCAGAAAGGACACTTGGCAGAATGCTGATTTGAGTACAATTTTTTGAGTGTATGTATGTGAACCTCACATGCGGATGACTTATTATGCAAACAACTTGTCAACGTGTTTAATTCACGGAGTGTGGTTCCTTGTTTCCACACGTACCGCAAGAAAATAAAAAAAAATCTACCGCTGAAAACTTCCTCTTTCACTGTATTCCTTATCTTGCTGAACAACAATCTCATGCCGCATGACAGATTCGATCATAAACCGAAAACAAAACTTTCATAACAGAACATACAATGGTTACTGCTTTGCCATCTTAAGTCAATTCTTATCCTGGGGAGAAATTGTTGTTTCGGTGTCTACCTACATATCATAACATTTCTAGGAGTAGGGGGGCAGATATTACTTCAGAGCAGATAGAAATGTATAGCGTAGTATAGTCCGTGTACGAGTAGTTGGCCAATCTCGATGTGATTAAGCAGGGAAACTTAGCTTAAGAATTGTCTGTTTAAATGTGCACCATGCGGAGGGTTGTGTGTTGTAATAAGTAGTGATGGATTAAGGTTAAGACAATTGTACATCTAGCCTCTTGTAATCCCCTCCGGGTGAGGTCGAGAAGAAAGACAGCTCTGGAGAGAGGGGCGGCATTGTCCAGGAGAAAAAGGGAGGAGCTTTGGTCACCTCCCGAGGGGCAGAGTTTCACCGCACCCGCCAATGGTGGAGCTTCGTCACCCCCGCAAAGGGTGGAGTTTTTGGAAATCTCGCAAGTGGGATGGGAGAAGGGAGATTGCACCAGAAAGGGAGGTCAGTGCAGAATTGCCTGGAGGAGAAGGAGATCATGTGGAGAGGAAATGGTTGCTCTGTCCGTGGTGCCTGCTTGCCTTCCTTCCTTATGTGCCTCCCTTCTCCTGTTCGTGCTCTTGATGTTGCCCCGTTCATTGTGCCGGCTTCGTCGTCCCTGGTTCCTGCTCGTACGTCTTTGTCACCCTGCCAAAGTGTTTTGTCACCTGCCTCATTCCCGGTTCTTCTCTCCAGCCTGTGGACCTGCTCTCTCCTCATCCAGCAGCAGAGCTAAGGCCTCACCGGTTCTCGTTCTCTTTCCCCGTCTGTGAGCAAGTCTGGTGTGTGGCACCATAGGTTTTATTTTCTTGTGTATAATTATTTATTTATCGATTCTGTGTCCCCCCCCCCCTTTCTCCCCACCTCAACCCTTTGTCGCCTCACATAGTCACAATCACCATTCCCTATTATTTGTTTTAAGAAATAAACCCGTTGGTTTTAAAAGAGTTAAGAGCCTTATGTGCCTCTTGTGATTCCTTCACGCACAAGGCCTCCATTAATTGAGGTGCCGAATGGAGTAAAAGCTTGTTCGGTCCATCCGTCCAGCGTCAGTCTTAATCGGCGTTGACCCAACAATATATTATACAAGCAGGGGTACCTGGCATTACTGGACAACACCGGGTCCCTCCTCCTGCCCCTTTCCCTTCCTCCACCCCATCCCTTCCCCTCCCCTCCCTCCTCCCTCCCCTCCCTCCTCCCTCCTCCTCCCTCCACTCTTTCCCTCCCTCCTCCACAAAGGAATTTTCGTTGGGTTTTTAACCACCTTTGGGAAAAACAAATAATTAAAATAAAACCCGCTTTCATCTATATCAGGGGTCTCCAACCTGCGGCCTGCGGGCCACATGCGGCCCCTGAGATGGATTTATGCGGCCCGCGGTGCCATATTAAGTTTACATTACAATGCGGCCTGCGATACTGCCAATTTTTCAGGGTCAATGATCAAAGCGTTCTGTAATTTTTATTATGATTTTGATTCATATTAGACACATGTGTTTTTAACACGATTATTCATTTATCATATTCGTTGGAAAGAAAAATATATTCAACACTAATTTTTGTTTAAATTTCCACATATTAAATATATATATTTTTCGGAATGTCGCGTCCTTTTTTTGGGCGTAGCCCTCCGCCCCTCGCCACTTTGGTTTTGTGGCCCTCCGCCCAAAAAGGTTGGAGACCCCTGATCTATATGGACAAACTAAGTCATGGTCCTGATGTTTATCTTTGTCTTCACGTAATGAATCTGGGGTGTGTTCAGTAACTAAGTTTGTTGTAGAGTGCATGCCAAGTGACTTGAACACTCAAGTAAGTGCTCCATTCAAAACCGTTGAGAAACAGCTGGCTTTGCAGGCTCTGGATAAGTGCTTGGTAGCTGAACACACCCCTGGACATCTTGACTGCATACAACACATCCAAAACGCTGACAAAAGGACAGTTTTTTTTCAATTAAAGATTTCAAGTATTAATCATGACTATCTTCGTTGTAATTAAAACTTCTGGGTGGCTGCGATTTCTGGGCGGCTGGAGGGAAAGGTGTGGCCTCGCTAATAGGTGGAGCTTGTGATGGTGAGGGAGAAAGCGGAAGGCATGACCTGTATAATGGGTGGTGCTTATGACTCACAGACACAAACTCAACTTTATAATGTATATATCAGATAAAGAAAGGGGCATAATTATTGAAACCCCTTTTTCTCTGAATATTCCATAAAAATGTGGCGTGCTTTGATGCCCCCAATCGCCTGGGATGGAAAGCACCGTGGGGCCGCATCTAAACACTGTTCTCGTTGAAGGAGGTGACATGTCAGCAATAGCTGCAAATTACATGCACAAATCAAAATTCACTGCTTGCAAAAGTATTTTCGTGTCCACACCGGTTAATTTAATGTCCCTCGCTTGACCCAGTTGTAGTGAACGGGGCGGTTAACACCGATCTGGACGGATAGCCGAACGATTCTACCTTGGAGGCGAACAACTGAGATCCTTGGAGATTATGGAGCACGCGGGACGGAAGGCGGCAAGGCTAACCCTAACTCGAACCCACAATGGATTGACAAACACAATAGATCTGACAAATGAAGGTTTAATGAACATAAATGAATGAGTCATAATGGAAATAAATCAAAGCATGAGGTCATGAAACGGAAGGTAAACTAAAGCCTACTTTGAGACATCTCCACTTGGTTACGAAAACAGACAAGGGGAAAGATAACAATAAAAGAAAATCCTCTCTTTATTCTGGCCTATAGCTGTGTGTCCAGAGATGATATTTTTGGAGTCTGGGAATCGAGCTGCGTAGTCGCTGCACAGGAAACCGCACCCAAAATGGTGCCAAGTCACTGTGCGGGAAACATCTGCGAAGTAATCCAGGCAGATGGCCTCCAAAGCCAAGAACTGCCATACAGTCTCTTCTCACGATCAAACTTGCTACACCATTCCTCTCTTAACAGCGGGTGCGCTCACAACAATGGCCCACTTTATTCCTCGATGGTAGAACGGGAAAACACCGAGTTATCACGATGAGATGCGCTCTTATTTTTCTCTCTCTCTCTCTCTCTCTCTCTCTCTCTCTCTCTCTCTCTCTCTCTCTCTCTCTCTCTCTCTCTCTCTCTCTCTCTCTCTCTCTCTCTCTCTCTCTCTCTCTCTCTCTCTCTCTCTCTCTCTCTCTCTCTCTCTCTCTCTCTCTCTCTCTCTCTCTCTCTCTCTCTCTCTCTCTCTCTCTCTCTCTCTCTCTCTCTCTCTCTCTCTCTCTCTCTCTCTCTCTCTCTCTCTCTCTCTCTCTCTCTCTCTCTCTCTCTCCTCATAAAGCATACAAACTTCGCAATTCAGCCAAACAGACAATGGCCAGCGTCCTGTTCCAGCACGTGAGCAAATTCACACAGCACGAACGACGAGATTCGCGCTGCTATATCGTCGTGCCGAGAGGAGAGCAAAAACGAGACCCTCTGTCTTAACCGCGTTCCTCACCCATCTATCTCCTCTCTCACACCTTCTGACGTCCACCGACCAATCATAAGCCTCAGGGGCATGACATGCTGGTACCAAGCTGGGAAAGCAGGGTTTCTGCCTGCTAGAAAATCTTTGGCTCTTTTGTTGTTCTGTTTGTTGTTAAAAGAACGTAATTATTTTATTGCTGGCTTGTAAATGCAAAAATGTAGGAAAAGGTCACAGGGGGAAACCACATACTGGGAGAAATTAGCCTTTAACCCTACCTAATTAACACAGCACTACCCCCCCCCCTGCCCCCCTCATGTGGTGACATGTAACAATCTTAAGCTCACAGTTTTCCTTCCTTAATTTACATCGAGATGTCTCCTCCTCATCCATGGACCATGCTACACGAGACAATCCTACCTTTACCATGAAGATCCTCCATCTACCCCGCAAGCATAAAAGTATTCAGCCCCTGAGGTCAGTATTTGGTGGAAGCGCCTTTTGCAGAAATGGCTGCCATGAGTCTTTTTTGGAAGGACTCCACCAGCTTTGCACAGTGAGATGGTGAAATCTTTACCCATTCTTCATGTAATGTGAAGATTGCTCAAGTTCTGCCAAGTTTGATGGGGATCGTCGATGGACTGCAAGCTTCAAGTCTCACCATGAATGTTAAATTGGGTTCAAGTCAGAACTTTGACTGCACCACTCAAAAACTTTTATTTTCTTCTTATTCAACCACTCCGGTGTGGCTTTAGCTTTGTGCTTTGGATCATTGTCCTGATGAAATGTGAATCTCCTTCCAAGTTTCAGATTCATGGCTGACTCAAGCAAGTTTTCATCAAGGATTGTCCTGTACTTTGCACCATCCATTGTCCCTTCTAGCCTGACAAACTTGTCAGTCCTTGCTGATGAAAAGCAGCCCCATAAACATGATGCTGCCACCACCCTGCTTGACAGTGGGGATGGTTGGTGTTGACTTGGTGATGTGCAGTGTTGGGTTTGTGCTGGATGTAACGCTTTGAATTTAGAGCAAGAAGTTCAGTTTTTGTCTTGTCTGACCACAAAACTGTCTCTACACACCTGTAGTATCATTAAGATACTTTTTCATAAAATGCATATGAGCTTTTAGATGCGTCTTTTTCAGTAACAGCTTCTTTCTTGCCACCTGTCCCTTGAGGCCAGATTTTTTTTTAAGGGAACGGGATATTGTTGATTGATAAACACTGACCACCATCTTAGATATAGAGCCTTGCAGATCTTTCAGTAATCGTTCGATTTGCAGTGACATCCCAAACCAGTTTCTTGCTTGCCTGGCTGATGAGTTTGGATGGGCGATCCGATCTGTGTAGAGTCTTTGTGGTATGATACATCTTCCATTTCTTAATGATGGAGTTCACTGTGAGTGACTCAAAGGGAAAATGGGTGACTTTGAAGTCTTCTTAGAAACCCTCTCTTGAACAATGGTTCTCCATCACTTTATGTCTGACTTCTTTGGAAAGCTCCCTGTTTTTCATGTTTCCCTTGATAGTTGACCAAGAGAGTTTCACCTTAAAACTCCTTAGATAAGTGTGGGAGCTTAATTTTTAAGTTAACCCACTGATCACAAACAGGGGAAACCTATTACACTAATTTTGTAACTTTTCAAACAAATAATTTGCTCCTTCAGTGATTTTGGGTTCATTGAACAAAGGGTTTTAATATTTATGCAACTGAGAATCATCTGATTTTCTCTGTTAATATAACTTATTTTATCTGAATTTTTTTGACTTTATCACTTTGGAGTAGTTTGTGAAGACTATATGTTAAGTTTGATTTGAAAGCATCATGAAATAATGTCAGGTGGCATCAAAATGTGAAAACATTGAAGGGGGGGGGGTGAATACTTTTGCAGGTCACTGTATATCCTCCCAACTACTTTCCCTTTTTCTTTCCCCCACAGCTCCTCACCATTCCTCCCACTTCCTATTTCCCTTTGATTTCACAACTTATCTTATGAGAGGAAGTTGGTTATATCCACAAGTTGACACAACAAGTTCAAAATGCTTCATGATCACAAAGATTAACAATCTATAAAAAATATGGCAGGTGCACTAATGAGAATTTGCTTCCCAAAGAATTATAATTTACAAATCTAAACTTTGTGTCAACTTGTGTTCAGTTGTGTCAAGTAAACGTTTTGGAAATTAATCCAGAATTTCATCCCAACAACAGCTATTGAGAGCACATGAGAATGTGATTCTGTTATCTGAAAGAATCTCTCAGCAGGCTTATACTTTGGAATACAGTACATTGGAATCTTGGACGTGCATTTACCGATCTTGTTCAAACTTGGCACACAAATAAGGAATAATCGCTTCCATAAGCACCTCATTTTGTTTCGAGATCAGATCCAAGATGGCCGACTGGCGGCCATTTTGTTACTTAAATGTGTCCCCAATCATTTCTCAGACATCCATGGTCCGATTTTGTTCAAACTCAGCTCAAGCACAGTACATGATGGCATACATGTGCACCTCACTTTATTTTGCGATCTGATTAAAGATGGCCGACTGGTAGACTGGCAGCCATTTTAGTTGTAAAAAAACAAACCTGGCATCGAACACGTCCTCGACCATTGCTCAGATATGTATTCACCGATCTTGTTCAAACTTGGTGCACAGATAACGAATCATGGCTTACATAATCCCATCATTCTTCTTCGAGATCAGATCCAAGATGGCCGATTGACGACAATTTTAGTTGCAAAAACCCTGATGTTGAACACGTCCTGAACCATTTCTCAGACATGCATTTACCGATGTTGTTCAAACTTGGCGCAACGATAATGAATGATGGCTAACATTTTCCCGTCATTTGTCTTCAAGAACAGATCCAAGATGGCCGACTTGGTGGCCATTTTGTTACTTAAATGTGTCCCCAAACATTTGTCATCTCTGGTGGAACATCTCTAGCTGGTGTTGGTGTTTATTTAGGTTAGCCCAGGTCTCGCTACCATATAGCGGTATTGCCAAGATGACACGGTGGTATACAATCAGCTTAGTGTTGAGGGATAGACCTGAACGATGCCACACTCAACTTTGGAGTGAATCAAACTTTCTTTGGGAGAGGAACAGAACTTGCATTTACTCCATTCCACATGGATGTTGCACTGGCTAATCTCTTCTGGATTTCACCATCCAGGTTTCCATCACTGGTGATCATGCTTCCCAAGTACACAAACTTCTCCATTATTTTTAATGGGATGTCTCCAAGAATAATGGTTCTCACTCCAGCCAATTGTGATGGTTGGTGTAGTAGCTCTGTTTTTTCTTGACTGATTGCGAGTCCCCACCTTGTGCAGGCATCGTGCAGGGCATCAATAGTTTTTTGCAGTTCCTCCACCTTATTGAAGGCAAATGTGGCATCATCTGCATAAAGGAGTTCTCTGATGATATCGAGCAGAGACTTGCTAGTCCTTAACCTGTGCAAGTTAACAGGTTGTTATCCAAGCTGTTAACTTCATCCAAGATGATGATTCATCCCACATTGACACGTATTGAATATTACGGTCAAACATATTGATTATTATAGTCGCACATATTGAATATTAGTCACACGTATTGATTATTACGGTCGCATGTATTGATTATGACGGTCACACGTATTGAATATTACGGTCACATATTGATTATTATGGTCACACGTCTTGATTAAATTATTAGTCACACGTATTGATTATGACGGTCGCACGTATTGAATATTATGGTCACACATGGTGAATATTATGGTCGCACATATTGAATATTATGGTCACACGCATTGATTATTACGGTTGCACGTATTGATTATTATGGTCACACATATTGATTATATTGCAATCACATGCATTGATTATTACGGTCGCATGTATTGAATATTACAGTCGCACGTATTGATTATTACGGTCACACGTATTCAATATTTCAGTCACACATATTTATAATTGCAGTCACACATATTGAATATTAGTCACACATATTATTACAATCGCACCTATTGAATTTAAGTCACACATATTGATTATTACAATCGCACATATTGAAAATAAGGCATAATCTTTTGTGTTATCGAGACTGCTGGAACTTTCTCGATAGCACAAGGGTTATGTTTCTGATGAAATCATGGAGTCCACAATAATTGCTCACAGCAGATGTCTTTGCAATTTTCTTCTATCGACTCGAAACAAGGCCATACCTGTGAGTGAAGGAAATGTTTTCTTTCACATTGAAGGCATGTACACGTGGTTACAGCAATTCGCTCCATTTTCTGAAGCTTGAACAAATGTCGAATACTTCTCTAATTGTCGTTGAGGACACGATGGAAAGTTCAGAACCAACCTATCGTTGTGTTATAATAGACGGATTAGGGGAGCAGTCTGGCAAGGAGGGAAATTGCCGACAGCTTTTCTTCCGGCGACATCTATACAGCATTGGGTAAAAGAATGTAACTTTACAAAACCACCATTCCCCAATATTATTGTTCACATATTTCGCGCTGTCTTGTTTAATATGTCCATCCTCATTGGGTGTAGAGCAGGTATATAATCTCGATGTCACAGCAATCATGCATTTGGCTTTGAAAGACACTTTTCTTATTTCATTTATGGTGACGTTAGACAACATTCATGCTTGTGTAGTTTCATTTTTTTTTGGTCTGCGTTTAAAGGTTTCTTCTGACATGCATGACGAATGATCATCAAGACTGTCGTCTTACAGGAAAGGCCATTTGGAGAAGTTGACAAACTAATCATTTCTTATACACAGTACATTGTTATTTTACAATAGGTGAAAACTTTTAACTGAACTAGGACACCATTTATTTTTCTACTTCTATGTGAGGCTGCAATGTCAATACTGCAGTGTATTCAGGAAGATTGTAAAAGCCAATTGCAAAAAATGATACTGTAGAGTGTAAACGCATTTATTTTGACGTTTATTCAATGCCTCAAATCCACCTTGTAAATGTCATGTGTCAATGGCCACTGTAAAGGTGCGTTTCTCCTGATGCTGAAAATGCAAAATTTACAATGAACTTGACACTTCAAATCCCAGGTGGATCTTAGAACAGTACAATCCAATAAATGGACCATTTTCATTATTGTTTGTGCCATGGCAATTCATTCTTGGCACTTCTTCTTGTGTATGGCAGCTTAGCTGCTGGAGTAGCTATTATTTCTTGGAAGCGTGACTGTGTCGCTGATACAGTGCCCCTCTACCAGGACACACTGGTACTCATTTCACCGATCTCGTTAGGATGACAGGCTGAGTCAGCCCGCTGGTGTATTAATTCAGTGGTCAACGGGGCTTGAACTCAGGACACTAGGATCCAAAGCCGCCACCCTAACCACTAAGCCAACACCAGGCTTATTATTGGCACTGTAAACACCACATGTCCAAGAAAAGGCACCTGGCACTGCACATGTCACATTTACATACAGATGACACTGTAAATGCAAGATTTACATGAAACTGTAAATGCCACATTCCCATGGAATGACACTGTAAATGCCACATTTCCATGGATCGGACACTGTAAATACCACATTTCCCTAGAATTGACACTGTAAATGCCACATCTCCTGGCAAAGACACTGCAAATGCCACATTTCCCTGGAATTGACACTGTAAATGCCACTTTTCCATGAAACAGACACTGTAAATGCCACATTTCCATGGAATTGACACAATAAATGCCATATCTCCTGGCAAAGACACTGTAAATGCCACTTTTCCATGAAACAGACACTGTAAATGCCAAATATACTGGCACAGGCACTGTAAGTGCCACATTTCAATGCAATTGACACTGTAAATGTTATATTTCCATGGAATTGACACTGTAAATGCCACTTTTTCATGGAACTGACACTGCAAATACAACATTTCCATGAAACAGACACTATAAATGCCACATTTCCTGCCACAGGCACTGTAAGTGCCACATTTCCATGGAATTGACATGGGAAATGCCACTTTTCCATGAAACAGACACTGTAAGTGCTACATTTCCTGGCACAGACACTGTAAATACATTTCCATGAAACAGACACTGTAAATGCCACATTTCCTGCCACAGGCACTGTAAGTGCCACATTTCCATGGAATTGACATGATAAATGCCACTTTTCCATGAAACAGACACTGTAAGTGCTACATTTCCTGGCACAGACACTGTAAATACATTTCCATGAAACAGACACTGTAAATGCCACATTTCCATGGAATTGACACAAAATGCCAAATTACCTGGCAAAGACACTGTAAATACAACATTTACATGGAATAGACTGTAAATGCCATATTGATTTTGGTAGTGTAAATGCCATGTTGATTTTAGCACTGTAAATGCCACATTTCCATGGAATTGACAAGAAATGCCAAATTACCAAGCACAGACACTGTAAATACATTTCCATGGAATAGACTGTAAATACCATATTGATTATGGTAGTGTAAATGCCATGTTGATTTTAGCACTGTAAATGCCACATTTCCATGGAATTGACACGAAATGCCAAATTACCTGGCACAGACACTGTAAATACAACATTTCCATGAAACAGACACTATAAATACAACATTTCCACGGAATAGACTGTAAATGCCATATTGATTTTGGTAGTGTAAATGCCATGTTGATTTTAGCACTGTAAATGCCACATTTCCATGGAATTGACAGGAAATGCCAAATTACCTGGCACAGACACTGTAAATACATTTCCATGGAAGAGACTGTAAATGCCATATTGATTTTGGTAGTGTAAATGCCATGTTGATTTTAGCACTGTAAATGCCACATTTCCATGGAATTGACACGAAATGCCAAATTACCTGGCACAGACACTGTAAATACATTTCCATGGAATAGACTGTAAATGCCATATTGATTTTGGTAGTGTAAATGCCACATTGATTTTAGCACTGGAAATGCCACATTTCCATGGAATTGACACGAAATGCCAAATTACCTGGCACAGACACTGTAAATACATTTCCATGGAATAGACTGTAAATGCCATATTGATTTTGGTAGCGTAAATGCCTTGTTGATTTTAGCACTGTAAATGCCACATTTCCATGGAATTGACACGAAATGCCAAATTACCTGGCACAGACACTGTAAATACATTCTTTTTTTTTTTTCTTTTTTTTTGTATACCTTGGTCGAGGCTCGTATGAGAGCTAACACACAACTCACAGCAAGGAGGCATGAGACAAGAGGGGCGGGAGTGGAAGGGACAAAACAGTGGGGAACAGACACATTAGGTGAACTGTGGAAGGGAGAGGGATGGGGATGGGACGGGGAACATGGCAAAGAGAAGATGGACATTACAGGGACTTTCAGGAAGGAAAGCAGGAGAAATGAAGGAAGTGGGCTTGGGTGGATTATCGGGGGTAGAAAAGATCGAGGATTTGGATGGGGGAAGATAAGAGGTGGTGGTGAACAGCTGTTTTGAAAGCCTGGAGGGAAGGATAGGAAAGAATAGAGTGAGGAAGTTTATTCCAAAGGCGGGAAAAAAGAGGAATGAAAGAGTGAAGATGAGCAGTGATTCGTGATTTTGGTAGTTTTACCAGAAGGGGGTTGTTGGCGGACCTTGAGCGCCCTGTGGAAATGTGGTGGGGACAAATCGCAGAGAGAGCAGGGGGGGCAAGGCTGGAGAGGAGTCGGTAGAAGACAGAAAGACCACCGACCAACCTGCAGTGATTGAGTGAGAGGCCCAAAGACTCAGCTTCATTGCGGGAGATGCCGATGATCTTAAATGCCCTGGTTTCGACAGCGTGAAGCCGAGAAAGGTGGGAGGCAGGAGCACCAGCCCAGAGGGGAGAGCAGTACTCCATCAGGCTACGGACAAAAGCTTTGTAAGTGGTCAGGAGCTCAAGAGGGCCGAGGAAGGACTTAGCACGACGGAGGATTCCCAATCGGCGACTGGCTTTTGAGGCGAGGTTGGAAATGTGACTTTCCCAGTAAAGGTCATGGCAGATAGTGAGACCTAGAAGCTTGAACGAAAAGACTTCTTCCAGAGGATTGTTGAGAAAGTGGATGGGGGGTTTTGTAAACGGTCCTTTCGAAGAGACATAGTGAGAGTGTGAGATTTGTCTGGATTGAAAGACATGTTCCACGTGTTGGACCAGTTTGTGATTTTATCCAGATCTGCAGTGAGCGAAGAAGCTGCTGCTTGCCGGTCTGAGGGATGACAGATGGTACGGCAGAGGGTGGAGTCGTCGGCAAAGAGAAATAGAGGATTTTCCAGAGAGTCTGAGAGATCATTGATGAAAACCAGAAAAAGAACAGGGCCCAGAACGCTACCTTGAGGAACTCCAGCCTGCACAGGAAGAGGGGATGAAAGAACTCCATTTAGGGCCACACATTGACTGCGACAGGAGAGGAAGTCTGCGAGCCATGAGTGGAGATGGCCTTGAATACCATGGGAAGAGAGTTTGGTGAGTAGGGCAGGGTGCCAGACCGTGTCAAAAACACGTGATATGTCCAGGGATACGGCTCGGATTTCCTGTCTGGCATTGAGGACCTCCATCCATTGATGGGAGAGCAGAAGCAGCATATCCAGGGTAGAGTGACCTGGTCTGAAACCAAATTGATGATTGGAAATCAAGCCATTGGAGAAGAGGAAGGATTTCATGTCTGAAGCGATGATGGATTCCATCACCTTGCTGATGATTGGGAGAAGGCTGATTGGTCTGTAGTTACAGGGATCTGTTTTTGCACCTTTTTTATGCAGGGCAGTGATGTTAGCAGATTTCCAAGCAGATGGCAGATGACCTTGGGCAAATGAGAGGGTGAATAGAACAGAGAGAGGGTGAGCAAGAGCAGAAGAGCAGGCTTTGAGGACACGTGGGCTGATGCCGTCTGGACCGGTTGCAGAATCTGACTCGAGGTTTGAAAGCAAGCTCTCCACCTTGTCAGGAGAAAAGGATACAGAGTCCAGGGACAGTTGGGTGCGACTGGGTAAAGTGGGTAGAGAAAGTGATGGGTTTAGGACACAAGATTTAGCTGCAAACACTGAGTTTAGACATTCAGCTTTATCACGTGTGGAATCAGCAGTGCAGCCATTTGAGGTAAGGGAGGGGATGGAGGGGGAACATACACCAGAAACAGATTTGATTAAACGCCACCAGGATTTTGAGGAGGGAGAGAGGTTTGAGAGTTCAGACTTGAGATGAGAAAGATGTTGTTTTCTGGCTCTCCTGAGGGTAGATACACACTTGTTCTGAGCTTTGTGGAAAGAACTGAGATTGCCCTCAGTTGGGTTTGCTTTCCATGAGGCAAAGGCAAGTTGTTTCAGGACAACTGCCTCGCCACAAGCTTCAGTAAACCAAGGGCGGGAGGAAGGGTAAGACAACTGAACATGAGAGGGGATAAATCTGTGCATGAGGGAGAGCAAGTTTCTTTGAAAGAATTCCCAGGATGAGTTGATGTTTGAGAAAGTAGTGATAGGAGACCAGTCTGTAAGTTTGATGGCTGCTTGGAGACCCTGCCAGTCGGCTTGAGTGAAATGCCAGACTCGACGGCGGTGAGGTGGTTCTCTGATAACAGCCAGAGAGATGTCCACTTTGACAAGGACGTGGTCAGAAGAACCAATTGGAGCGAAGGAAGAGCAGCAGATATTGTCAGGGAAATTTGTCAAAATCAGATCCAGAAGAGATGGAGTACCATTGGTTGAGATCCGGGTCGGGAAGTTGACCGATTGAGTCAGTCCCAATGAGTCGCAGAAAGCTTTTGCTGAGGTGCCATGGCAGGTGAGAGAGGTACCCACACCTAGCCAACTGGTGTGATGACAATTGAAGTCACCACATAAGAGGAAGAGAGAGTTGGGATGAGAAACATTTCCATGGAATAGACTGTAAATGCCATATTGATTTTGGTAGTGTAAATGCCATGTTGATTTAGCACTGTAAATGCCACATTTCCATGGAATTGACACGAAATGCCAAATTACCTGGCACAGACACTATAAATACAACATTTCCATGAAACAGACACTATAAATACATTTCCATGGAATAGACTGTAAATGCCATATTGATTTTGGTAGTGTAAATGCCATATTGATTTTAGCAGTGTAAATGCCACATTTACATGAATGAACTTGATGCTGTCAATGCCGTATTTCCATGGTGTTTCCAAGATGCACTTTCCATCACATACAGTGGGTGCACTGTCAAGGTGTTTCTTCTCTCTCTGTCAATTCTTCTCTGCATTACCTGTTGAATGAAAACGTCCTATTTCTATTGGCAATCTTACAGGGCTCGTTATGATTGAGCAAATGGCACCGGACGCATGAACGTTCACAAACTAAAGACCTTGGTAAATACCTCTGTTTCATGTTGCACCATTGAAGCCCAGATTAAGATGACAATAGAAAGGTGACATGTTTTGGTGCCACGATGATTTTTAAATGACGTGCCGTTTCCACCTTTATTTTTAATAGGATTATCATGGCATTCTGATCACCGGTCCCAGAAGCAACATTCTTCCTTGCACCCCGGTCCACGTCCATCTTCGGAAGGTTCCTAAAGGCAATCTTTCGTTGTGATTTACCCTAACTATAGATCATTTTACTAACACGAGATGTTTCGATGATTCAAGTTTTCCACTCCAATTCCATGCTACATTAAGTTAACCTTGACAGCCCAGACTGTAGTAGATTGTCATAAATTATAAATAATGGCAGACAGGGAGGGATGCTATTGCTCATGGATTAGATCAGCTCGAAGCAATGCAGTTGTTTCATCCCTTGGAACTAATTACTCGGCACTCGAGTTATTTAACATAAAATAAAATAAAACATTTTAAAGCTGCTCAGGAAGATGTATCCACCTCATTGCTCATGTCAGACTGCAGATTTCACATCGACTCTTACTTTTCTGGACATTTCAAAATCTTTTGCACAAAGGTGTTTTCCAGAGCTTTCTCAATGCCATTGCTGTTCCATTAAAATGTAAGTGTTGTGTTGTCTTGAAGTCAATTTATCATGAACGTTAAACGTGTTGTGAGCAGCAAATGATGAAAAAAAATTATTATCTAAATATGTTTTTTTTTTCAGCCGCTGCAAGATTAAAAGTCATGTTGGAAAAGCAATAACATTAATCCGAACGGATTGACCGATTTTGCATAATTTCATGCTTCCTTGGTTTATACCTGCAGGTAAGTCTTCAGAGCATTGCTCTGGTTTATTGTGACCTTGTTCCAGCAATAAATAATAACATGGAGGGGAGGGGCGGAGGTGGGGCGAGTGGGGGGCGGGGCGAGGGGGGCGGGGCGAGTGATCTTCACAATTTACAGAACGAGACAATAAAATTACATGGCAGCACAAACTTGTGGATTATCTTTCAAAAGACAATCTTCTGATTACATCATGTTGTTTTACATTATATGGTGAGAATAAAAATAAAACCCATGAAAACTGCTTCAACATGATGTCTTATCAGTGAGATATCAACATGAAACAGTATGTACATTTGGATGAAACATGATACTTTATTAGCAAATAAATAATTATTTATTAACCTCTATCAGGGGGTGATCTCGTGGCGGGGATGCTGGATTGATTTATTTCCAAAGGTTTTCGTTCAAAATCTTCGGAATGAGCACTCAATAGGATTTGGATCCTGTAATTCTGGAAATCAAGATTTTTTTTTAAGAATTCCCATACCCACATAGTATCAGATTGTCCATAAAAACCCAGCTCGTTCATTCATGACCTCAAGGAAGGGGGGGGTATTCTACCTTCCCTATGTGGTTAGTTTACAAGCTTACACTTTGTAATTTACTCTTACTGCTCTCCTGGGCATTTGGAATGGGCATCTCAGTGCCATTTAGAAAAAGGCAGCACTGTCTGAATCCCCCGAATCAAATAATTATTATTATAATAATAATTAATAATAATGCATCAGCATTTGTTATATGAGTGAATGTACAACGTAATCTATACTATGAGAGCCGTTTGCCTTTGTGTGTCTGTGTCTGTGAGTGTGTCTTTGTGTGTAGGTATGTGTCAGTGAGTGTGCTTGTGTCTGTGTCTGTGAGTGTGTTTGTGTCTGTGTGTGTCTGGGAGTGTGTATGTGTGTGTGTCTGTGAGTGTCTTTTCTGTGTTCATGAGTGTGACTGTGTGTGTCTGTGAGTGTCTTTTCTGTGTTCATGAGTGTGACTGTGTGTGTCTGTGACTGTGTGTGTCTGTGACTGTGTGTGTCTGTGAGTGTGTGTGTCTGTGAGTGTGTGTGTCTGTGAGTGAGTGTGTCTGTGAGTGTGTCTGTGTGAGTGTCTGTGTCTGTGTCTGTGTCTGTGTCTGTGTCTGTGTCTGTGTCTGTGTCTGTGTCTGTGTCTGTGTCTGTGTCTGTGTCTGTGTCTGTGTCTGTGTCTGTGTCTGTGAGTGTGTGTGTCTGTGAGTGTCTGTGTCTGTGTCTGTGTGTGTCACCATTTTTCTCAGAGATGGCTGAACGGATCTTCGTCAAACTTTCAGAGGTTCATCGGTGAGTATCGCAAAATGTTTCAGGCAAAA
Organism: Eptatretus burgeri; assembly: GCF_056783735.1. NCBI lineage: Eukaryota > Metazoa > Chordata > Myxini > Myxiniformes > Myxinidae > Eptatretus > Eptatretus burgeri. The sequence continues at coordinate 124,188,031 of NC_140963.1, read as the reverse complement.
ATAAAAAATAAAAAATTGAAAACTCTGTAAAACAAAGTTATTATTATTATTATTAATAATCACTCTATATTGTCTAGGCGTTTGTAGCTATGTGAAAAGTAATATTACTAAATGATTCTCAACCCCATTCCTTAATGGGTCTTGAGAAGTCTTTTTATTTAGGCACCCACAAAAATAGAAAAAACAAACAAACTGATTTCTTCAAAATGCCAACAGGAAAAGAACAGCACTGGGCAACGTCTCCGGGTACCCTTGCTGGTACATCATAAAAATTTACTTTATTATTTAATTCTGTTCATGGTTGTGCTAAGTACTCACAAGGCAAAGAAAACACTGTATGGTCTACCATTGCCCTTCCCATTGATAATCATGGCAGTAATTTGGCCAGGATACTGATATAATGTTAGTGTTGGTTTTGTAGTTAAGGTGGCTGGCTCAATATCTTAACATCCTGAGTTCAAACCCTTGTTGTGCTGATAAATAACATCAAGTGAGTTAACTCAGCCTGTCATCCTTCTGAGGTCAACAAAATGAGTACCAGCTTCCTGGGAAGAAGATTGTGCCTCTGAGCTAATGAAAACCTGCCTTGGCAGAGGTGAAAGGAGTGCATCTTCCTCTCATTTTTACTGACACACACAATGGTCAACTCGTTTTTGAATATCTAACGTCTACATTGTGTTGTGTCATATTTAACATCCAGAGCAAATGATAGCAAATGGATCACACAGCCTAAATGGAAGGATCCATCTGAAGGATGGTGCACTGATTAATGCAAGACCCTGCCTCCGAATCACTGGACGACAGTTTATAGGTCAGGTCTGGAATCAAGCCCAGACTCGATAACTCAAAGTCAGGAACCCTACCTCTTCACCATCTTCCCGTGCTCACTTTGTTCTTCATTATTGCTATTTATGGTCTCTCAAAATTAGTTAACATTTCCGCCGGGTGAAGGCGACACAAAAGTCACACCAAAAAGCATGCAGGACCCCTCCCAGAAATCAGGCCCCAGGGTCCACGGAAACTTTGTGGGAGTCCCTGGGACCCCGGGACCCGCTTTCTTGGTCTGACCGGTCGAGGGGAGAGGCACCCTCGGAAAAAATATTTCTTTCCCTGGAGCCCGACTGGACAGCACGTCCAATGGAGGTGGAAGAGAGGTTGGGGGAATTATAAGTGCAAGGGAGGGTTGAGGGGTGGTGTGTGTAAGGGTGGTGGGGGGAATGGTCAGTGGAGGTGGTGTGAGCACAATAATAGGATGGTTGGGACCCCCAGCTTTACTTGAACACACAACCTTGGGTCTTTGGCATGCCAGTCCAAAGTCCTCATCATGACAGAACTTTACCCACGCTACAATCAAAGTTACTAACTCGAAGTGGACTCACTAGAGCGCGTACCTCCACCAGGCTGATTAATTTACGTTTTGCATCCCACTGATAGGCCAGATCTGGATTCGAACCTGAACTAGAATTGAATCGGCTTGATCTTGTCACATAATCAACTCATCCATCAAGTTTTGTCCAAATCCATCCATAACTTTTTGAAACACCGTGCTATATATCATTTTTGGCACCGTCTCTCAATTGTGAAGAATTACTTAAACAATTATAGGATCCAGATTCGGATTCGGATCGTCAACAAAATCGAATCATTTAATCCTTGTCACACACCCAAGCTCACCACCAAATTTCGGCCGAATCCGTCCACAACTTTTTGAGATATTTTGTTCACAAACAAACACACAAGAAAGATGTCATGCACAGCACAATACTTTCTGTAAAACAATTTTGACCTTATAAAATAAATGGTGGTTGAATTCAATGACCAAATCTACAATACCCTTCAAGTAAATCCTGATGAAAGTTGACAATTTTAGAAATTTAGCCGATGTCAACTTTTTGGCCAATGTTGACCTTTTGGTCTATGTTGACCTCAAAATTAATTGGCTGATTGAATTCAGTGACCCTGAAATATATAAATCCTCTTCAAATTTCAAGTCGATCGGAAAAAAATTGAGGATTTTAGATGTTTGACATCGAGTTGACCGTTGACCTTTTCACCTCAACGAGTTGCTTTCCCAATTCAGTGACGCAATATGCAAATCGTGTTCAACTTTCAAGTCAATTGGATGAAAAAATGACGATTTTACAAATCTGACCTCAAAATCAATAGGCTTCTCAATTGAGACTACCACTTCACCTTGGCAAAGTTTCACGACGATCCGTTTAGAATTGTGAACGGGAGGCGATTGACAAACAGACAGACAAACAAAATCCACCCATCCATCCATTGGGACCATACTCTGTGCGGAGCATTGGTGCTGCCTTTGCAGTCTCCTTGGCTATCGAACACAATCCTGGACGGGTCGCCACTCCGACACAGGATACCAGCAAGCTGGCACTCATTTTGCCAACCTCGGAAGGATGATGGGCAGAGTCAACCCCACCTGGTATTAATTCAACAGCCGAGTGAGATTTGAACTCAGGATCCTGGGATCCCAAGCCCACCACCCTAACTATTAAGCCAACACCAGGCATAATAACAAAACCGACTGACCAATATACTTGAAAAATCTTCAATTGTGCAAGTAACAAACAGAAAGACAGAATAACGCACAAGACCGATTAATATACTTGAAAAAAAAATCTTTGGTTTTCCCAAGTAACAAACAGACAGACAGACAGACAGACAGACAGACAGACAGGGGTGAAAATTGAACCTTCATCCACCTTCGGTGGGCGGAGGTAAATATTTGTATTTACTGCTTATAAGTAATCGACAAAGCATTATATGTGAATGAAATGAAAGGTGTCGTGTTCATAAAATAAGGAATTTTGCCCTTTAGTTATAATTGGTGTTTGTAAATTTTTATTGATATACTGAATATCAATAATTTATCGAAGGAATGAGTTCACATGAAATATTCATAAAACAGCAGCTAAAGTTGTATTTGTTATTATTATGTGACATTTAATTTTTACTGTTTAATATAATTCATTTTTCAGATGTTATGTAGTGTTCGATATCCTGAGATCACATTTTTACTCCATATAAAGCGAGGCTCATGGAAGAGCGAGGTGACAGATGGTGAAAAGGCAATGTACTGCCAATGTCACAGTGGAGCCACAGTTGGATATAACAATCAAGGGAACGAGCCAACAACAAAAAGACAGAGAAGAGGGGAGGATACACTAACCTGCAAGTAAGAGGGTTAAGATAGGTGGGGTTAATGGGGATGAGGGGGTGAGGGGGATTTTGAACTGAACGGTGGAGGATGATATGAGAGGGTGGTGCACTGTTAACTCGCCTGAAGTCCTGGAGGGAAGAGTGTAAATTGAACCACAAACTGGAGAAGAAGGGGAAACAAATAAGTGGATAGACGTGTGCGGAAAGACTAGATTTTGGGAGATGAACCAGATGGAGATGAACCCCACCTGGTGTTAATTCAACAGCCGAGCGAGATTTGAACTCAGGACCCTGGGATCCAAAGCCAACACCAGGCGTGATGAAGGAACAACTTAATTTCGATTGCATTTTATATTTTGAACATCAGAACATGAATGGGAACACGACCATGCAGCTTTGTCGTACTTGGCTCTGAAATTGACAAATTGTACGGAATGTCGTTCCGATCGCGCATGTGTTGAGAGGAGTAAAGCAGAGCATTTTTGTTTTAAAACTCTGTCTGCCTGTCTGACAGTCAAACAAAATTCAAAATTATTCCAAACAGGAAACTTACTGTTTTTTTATGGATGTTCTGAATGACACAAGCAACAGGCACAAATAACTAATGCAACGTGTTAAATAAGGTGGTGTGAACGACACTGCATCAATAGCGGTACACTTCCCTAAAAAAGTTTTTCTTTTCTACAACGTTCAAAATCTTTATTGTTTTCCAAAATGAATTATATACTTTAACACTGGAGAACACAAATCATCTTTTTGGCACTTTCAAAAACCTCTAGTTTAGCAGTACTTCGAAAAATATTTATGATGTCTCATGCTGTGAGGGCAGAGTAACTGTGAGATCCAACTTTCATACAAATATAGCGACTCTGAGTGCTGCTTGTTTAGTGCAAAATGCAAAGCAACAGTTTAAAAGACCCTTCCCATGTCCTGTCTCTCAAGACTGTGCGGGGTAAGGTGTCTTATGAACTCTAGTTTTTAAACGAATGACTTCAAACGACGGAGGATACCTCGTCTACTGCTAGATTTAAAGACGAGCCATGCTATGCCGTCGTTGGTCTATTCGAGGAAATGGCTGATGGTGAGGCCTAGAAGTTTAACAGACTGAACCTCTTGCAGTGGTTGACCATGGAAATAGATAGGTGAGTCTGTTTGATGATTGTCAAGGTGAGAGCTGGTGATTTTTGTCAGGATTAGAAGACCTGTTCCATTTGTCAGTTGAGCATCTAAACGATTATAGATCAGGGAAGAGTGACCCAGCTGCAGTCTGCATAGCGGTTGGATGCAGAACTGTGAGACACAATGTGGAGTCATCTGCAAAAAGGAAAAAGAGGTTTTCCAGAGGATCGGTGAGGTCATTTACATGAAGAAGTTGCTGACTGGGCATCCTTGGCCATGCACATTTTCCTCGGCACACCTGAACGTTTACCTACCTACAAAGCCTTCATCCACACCTTTATGGAGTACTGCTCTCCCCTCTGGGCTGATGCCCCTGCCTCACACATTTCTCAGCTTGGCACTGAGGAAACCAGGACTTTCAAGATCAATGGATCTCCTGCGATGAAGCTGAGTCTCTGTGCCTATCACTTTCACATCACAGACATATCAATGGTCTATGTCTTCGACCACCTCCTTTCTGGTCTTGCACCCGCTGCCTTTTTCTGTGCCCTTCCCACACAGGCTTCTGCAGGGCCCACGTGGTCTGCCATAAACTCAAAATCCAGATGCACTGCTCATGTCCACTTATTCATTCCTCTTTTTCCCCCCACCTGTAGAATCAACTTCCTCACTTCCTCAATGTCATTCTTCCCTGCGGCGAGCTGGTCACCATCTCAGATCATTGGTGCCCACAGCCTGACCATATGGTGGGTCCATATGGTGGGTGGAAGTGAGGTCGGGGGGATTATGAGTGCAAGGTAGGGTGGAGGTGTGCATACCCAGAAGCCTTAGCCAGCTACAGCTAATAATTTTTTTAATAGATGAGATTGATCTTTTACACACACACACACACACACACACACACACACACACACACACACACACACACACACACACACACACACACACACACACACACACACACACACACACACACACACACACACACACGGTTTGCCTAGCAGGCATGTAAAACATCGGTCATCATAACACAGTGTTAGTGTGAGAAATTTCTGAGGATATCCCAAAGACTCACATTGGGCTGTCTCCAGGTCTGCAATGAGGTCCTTTGTTTCAAGTCTTGGGTTGAATCAGGATTCTTTCACACCAGCCCCACACAGGAATTTATTCATTCATTAAACTATATAATTGCAGTATACAGTATATGTATAGCAGCTAGGATGGCCAAGAGGTATGCACACTGACCTCGAAGCTGGCGAGCCTGGGTTTGAATCCCGACCCAGCTGTTTGTCAGCAGCCACTCATTGGATACAAAGTCTGACCAGCGATAGCCACAATTCTCCGAAGAGACCTGATTTCAAAGGAATTAAGTCTCCATCTCAGATCCCTGGTCAAAGTCCAAGTCTCACATCCATAGAGCAAGACTGGAAGCACCAAGGACCTGAAGACTGGGACTTTCATCCTCCAGCACAGGTACAGCACCACACCCCATGATCCAGTGAATCCAAGATTCCTCAGGCCTGACCCAGACGTCCATTGACCTTTGGCTCACAGCCAGCGGAGACATGAATATCATTGCCAAGGTAAGTGAACCTCTCTGTGACCTCAACATCCTCATCATAAACAGGTACAGACAGGATAGAAGCATCCAAGATGTCATTGATCGATCTTAGTTTTGACCCAGTAAACCCATAACCCCAGTGGCTCCGATTCCTCATTCAGCACATTGAGGGCCCCAAAAGCATATCCAGAGTCTCTGCAAGGATGACTGCATCATCTGAAAAATCAAGTTCAGAGATGTTGACATTCCCAAACGATGCACCACAGCTTGATCTCTTTGACATCCTCCCCAGAATCCAGTCCATACAGGTGCTGAAAAGTGTGGGGGCCAGTACACACCCCTGAGAAACTCCAGTAACAACTGGAAATAAGTCAGAGATGGTATCACCACATCTCACAGCACTCTCAGGACCAGAGTATAGTTCAGACATTAGATTGATCAGGATTGGTGGTGCCCCACGAAGACCGAGACTCCTCCAGATGGCATCCCAATTCACTGAATCAAACACTTTGCAGAGTTCAACATAGGCTGCAAGCAGCCCCTGCCGAAACTCTTGTCTATGTTTGGTGAAAACCCAATGAGCAAAGATACGATCAATCATTGACCTCTTTGGTGTAAAGCTTGACTGCTCTGGGCATTGATGCTCAAGCAGATGGTGGCAAACCCCATCAATAATTATCTGAGCAAAGACCTTTCCCGAAACTGAGAACAGCGTCACCCCTCGGTAGTTGTTGCAGTCCTGGTGATCACCTTTCCCTATCCAGAAAGAGGCAACAAGGCCCCTCTTCCAGTCATTTGGGATGATGCCTGTGCTCCGGGCAGAGCACAGAACTGCATGTAATGACACAAGTACAGCATTTCCACCAGCCTTGAGAAGTTCAGCATGGATGTCACAGATCCCAGGAGCATTACCCCATTACAACCGGTTCACTGCCGCCTGTGTTTCCACAAGTGAAGGTGGACCACAGTTGATTGAAGGGTCAGCAATGGGGATAGAAACATCCCTGACATCCAACTCAACAGCTGGTGGATCAGCCTGGTCAGCCGCGAAAGTAACTGGCCCAGCGGGCCTACACTTTGGACTCCTCTGTCAAGAGCCCAACACCCTCCACTCTAACTGCAGTACACAGAGGGAAGGGCTTGGAGGAACACAATGCTCAAATTCCCTTGAAAGCAGGACGAGAATCACTTGACCACAGGTGAAGCTCTACCCCCTCACAGATTCCTCACACATAGGCCTCCTTGTCCACCCTCAGCGCATGTGCAGTTTTATGCCTTAACTCCCTGAACAGCTCAGCTCTGCCAGTATGCCTGGCCCTGCGACTCTGATAAATGGTATCCAGTGTCCCTTGAGAGGCAAATTCTTCTTCGCCCAATGGTGATTTCCAAGACATCCACCAGCAACATGAAATATGGTAGTCTTGAGGGCACTGCACAACTCTTCAGGATTCCTCAAAGCACCCAGACCCTCCAAATCCCCACTCAGCCTGTATGCAAACTCCTCAGCTACGCTCTCACTCTTGAGCTTGCAAACATCCAGCCTAGGCTGATATGGTACCATTCTCTCAGATTTAAGCTGCAACTTCAGAGTTGCTACCGGAAGCCTGTGATCAGTATTGAGGAACTGAGCACTCTGGTAGACCCTGCAGTTCTGGGTCATCTTACAGAGACCATCAATGAACACATGGTCTATCTCCTTTGCCACACCGCCAGCATAGGAATACCAAGTCCAGCAATGAGCCTGTGGATGCTGAAACTATGAAATAGCCACCCTAAGTCCTCGACTCCTTGCAAAGTCGAGGAACTTAGTGCTGTTTTGGTTCACAGTTCCAGACCCATGGGGACGAACACATGTCTCATAACCATCCATATCATTGCCAGTCAATGTATTGAAATCCCCCAAGACGAGAAGAGTATCTCCCCCTGTGGCACTGATATAGGTATACATATATACATATATACATATATATATATATATATATATATATATATATATATATATATATATATATATATATATATATATATATATACTCGTACGTGCCCGTAAAAAAAAAATAAATAAATAAATATTCAAACTGCGAGCAACAAACAACAACCACACAGGCCGTTTCTTCGCTCTCATGTGCCCGTACGTGCGTGGCCCAGAAGTTCGCATATTATTTGCAGTTACGATTATTCGCAATTTAGTTTTCATACCCAATTATTCAATTCGCGCTGACGTATTTTACCTTTTCACAATGTGGTGGCAAGGAAAAACAGAAAGAGAAGAGAAGAGAGAGAAAAAAATTTACTTCTTGGTTCGGAGCACACCAGCTCACTCTGATGTTACCGAAATTTATACACCGTCTAATATGAAAACGATCATAACTTGGGGCATTGTGTTTATCTATTAATGCGCATAAGAAATGGAGAAATTATTAGAATACACGAAGTCATCATTATCCGGAAGCCCGTACGTTGTAACCCGTAATGGGGAACGCGGCTGAGCTTCCCTTCCCCATCGGCCATGCCCACGCAACAACGTGTCTTGTCATTGGTTGGTAAACAAATGGCCATAACTTGGGAACCTCTTGTCAGATTAATATCAAACCTTGAAAAGGCACATCCTCAGGTCCCCAGCAATATACCTGGCAAGTTTCAATTAGATCGGACCAGAGGTTGTCGCGAAACAGCGGTCACAGACACACACACACACACACACACACACACACACACACACACACACACACACACACACACACACACACACACACACACACACACACACAATTATAGATATATATATATATATATATATATATATATATATATATATATATATATATATATATATATATATATGTAATTCTGAATTTATAGAAAGAAGCCATTTTTTGTCCCTGCCGGGCATGTTCCGTCTACACATGGCTTGGTAATGTATTAATTGAAATGGAACGTGCCCCTGGGGTAGCCCGTGAGCTATGTTGTTGCAAAAGCAAATCACCTGCAAACTAAACACGTCCCAAGAGCATGTTCCTTTTCAATGAATGTTGATCTTCGTACATCTACCTTCTTTTCGTGTAGTTTTCGCCGACTGTGAGCATCTTGTTCAAAGAATCTTAAGAATGCCCCTCGTACCTGCTACTGCTCCTTCCACTGTGACTGACGTGTATTTTTTTTTTTTACTGCATTTTTCAATATGTGCAGGTACAACATGTTCCCTTTGATTTTGGCACAGTGACTTCGTTTACCTGTTTCTCGTTGCTGGGTGTGCTGCTCTATTTAATATCCTGTCATTGCCTTTTGATTGAGGGGTGAATACAGCAATTAAACCTGTGTGTCTGATTCTGCTTGTTATTATTTTCATAATACCCAATAGTTTATTTGCAAACGTCAAGCCACGGTTCTGGTTGGGATGTTGAGTCCCCCCAAAAAGCCCATGTCAGATTGGATCCCTAGATCTCAACCTTTGGAGTAGTAGTTGATGATTATTAGATTTGCATGGAGGATAGTGAATCCTTCGGTGAGTTTCAAATCACCTTCTGGCCCAAGTGCGAGTAATGCTAATACGGTTTTGTCGAAGAACACAGTGTCTTGTCAAAGTCGCCTTGTCTGGCTGGATGGTGTAAGGGCAACAGCTGTTTCTGTGATACAGTTACAAGGCTCAGTTAATATTAATAGAAACATTTGCATGGATAAAAGTCCAACCTTTACATTCTTATTCCAGCAGCAGCTCTCCTCCAGTATCTTCATTCCAGGAAATCTCAAGCCTCAGGAAGGAAGTGTATATTCTAAATACACTGGAGAGATTTCTATAATGCTTCAGAATATCTCAATTTGGGATTCGAGTTACTCTGGACAGGTAAAGGGAGGAAATGGCAGCAGAGACAGTGGGTGGATTTAAAGTAGAATTGGATAGGCACACAGATACATGAGTGAGGATTGAGGGGTATATGAGTGTTGGCAGGATTGTGCAGGCTTGATGGGCTTAATGGACTTCCCCTGCATTGAAGTTCCTTAAGTGTGTTCCTTGTGTGCTGTCTGCTATTCTTGTTGATTCAACACCCGGTCCAACTATCACAAAACTGCCGAGTGAGTGGGACGTGAATGTCAAACTGATTAATTACACACTTCACTGATAACTAACATAAGGAACAAGTGAAGGGAGTGCATCAGCATCTGATGGAAACACATTATCCTTCTTCTGTAAAAAGGGAATAAAATAAAAGAGATTAATGCTTTGTCTTTGCCTCTCCAGACAACTTGCAACAATATAACAATAGCCGGCCTTGATGAAGGTGTAATTAAAATGTCTCGGATGTGCTCCTTTGTTGAGAAGGCTGATGTTGGTTGTCCTGTTGGAGGCAGTTTTGGTGGTGGTTTTGCCAGGAGTTTAGAACCAACGAGCATGGTGTGGAACACTGAGTTATAACATCACCTTTACTCTTAATTAGGGTCATTTCTCAGCAAGCACTGAGTGCAATGTCTACATATCGTTCATTTTCAAAATATGACTTAACTTGACTTGACCATCCATATGACTGATGTTAAATTGACAATCACACGAGACCACTGCACATTGCCGCCTTTGGGTGGTGATCCACAGTAATGCCCTGTGGGAATATCTGCAAAGAGTTAAAACAATTGCATTGCCTGATACAGCAATGTTGGAAATTTTAAGAAGAATAGCCTCACGTTGGAAAAAAATAAATAAAAGAAGGGTTTATATTTGAGGAACTTGACTTGAGAAATAGCAGGAAAAATGGACGACTGATGGACAACAAGAATGTTGGACTGGCAAAGTGGAGAAGAACTAAGAGTAAGAAGCAGAAGAAGAAGCAGAAGAAGAAGCAGAAGAAGAAGCAGAAGAAGAAGCAGAAGAAGAAGCAGAAGAAGAAGCAGAAGAAGAAGCAGAAGAAGAAGCAGAAGAAGAAGCAGAAGAAGAAGCAGAAGGAGTGAAGATAAGATGGAGAGACACAATTGAACAAGAATGACTACACTGTAGTCACAACCTGCGACAATCGTGTATTTAAAGCACTCTGAAAAGATTAGCTCAACACTTCTCATCCATGTCAGCCTCCACCACCATTATATCGGAAGGAGCTGATTTGTCACATGGTCACACATTGTTTAACCCCAATATGTGCCATTCTAAAATTACGTAACATTATTTTTTTTGGGATGCACATACCTGCTCGCTGGCAGGCTTGATTTAACCTTGCTCATAATTTTTATTCGACGTTGATTAGCTTTTTCGGGGTCCCTCATCATGATTAACACTCGACCCAAGCAAAGCCAATGGAAAGCTGACGCAACAAACCCGGGCAGTGTATAATGAGCAGAGGCCTACAGGCCTGATGTCTTGGGCCCACCAGAAAACCAAAATGGCGGCCATATTATTTCATTTGGGTGCAAGGGTAGGTGGAGTCTCGCGACAAATGTAGTTGTGGTCTGGCAGCTGTCTGACGAATGGGTTCAAATTTCAAAAATCGACCCCCAGCAAGAACAAGAACAAGAACAACAAGAACAAGAACAACAACAACCACGTGGAGCTCTTGCAAACCTGCAACACGTCACAGGTAAAAATCGACTGGAGTACAATGGTCCTGAAATGCATGGAGAAGAACAGAATGGAATATGTTGAGGGAGGCCTGCAGCCATCAGTGTACCGGAATAGGATAGTGCTGTTTCTGCCTTCATGGCTTCATCAGGCGGAACAAAATAAAAAAACAGATTTTTATATGAAACCGTGGAAAAGAATCTCTTAAAATTAGAGGTGCTGAAACCACAAGGAAAAGGAAGATAGAGGTTAAATCTTTTTGTTTTGTTTGCAGCACAAGGCTGTGAGTCTCATCATTGGCTGGGGGCACAACTGTGCTGATGATGCAATGCCCCCTGTAAATTAGGGCAGGAATTTAGAATTTGTTCATGTTTCCAGCAATGGCTCACCGACTCTTCACAAAGGATTAGACCATGGGATCTTTAACGTCCACCAATGAAAACTGGCAGACAGGACACCAGTGTAAAGGCCCTGTCACACCTTGACGATTCAGCCAACGTATGCCTGACGAATGCAAAATTGGGCTAAAATGCCGGCACACATCGAATATGTTATGGGTAAGTTTGTATACGTTAAGAGCACGCTGAAAAACACTGCCATACGTCGTAGTACGCTGGCTTTCATCGCTGTACTTTGTGGTTGTCCTCAAATTTTAGCATGCTTGAAATTTTACCACTAACTAAACGTACCACAAAATATGACAGCGTACTTCATCGTTTTTCAGCGTGCTCTTAACGTATACACAACTTACCCATAACGTATTCGACGTGTGCCAGCTTGGTTCGGCAAATTTTTCATAGGTCGGCCTACGCTGGCTAAATCGTCAAGGTGTGACTGCGTGGTTGACACTTCCAATTCTCAGGCGGTTATGATTTAAATCGGCGAGCAGCAGGTTTTTAACAGGCCACGCCACGAGTTCGTCGGCAATACGTGCAGCGCACTGTGCCTAAGTTAAACTATCGTTGGGCATAGGTTGTGAACGCCGACAACAGACTAAGCATTCGTTGGTATAAGTTATCTATAAGACAACGAAACGTTCTGTGCCCGTTACTAATATGTTATGCATATGATCAACACGTTATGAATATGACCAAAACTTAAAAAAAAACATCAAAATTTCAGCGTATGCCAACGTTTTACATACATTTTTATACGTTGCCATTGCTGGCTAAATTGTCAAGGTGTGACAGCGCCTTAACGTCCATCCACGGGAGAGGCACACACACATTGATGAATCACCTTGCCTGCAACACACCAAGATGACAGTTTGTAGTTGGGCCAAGATTCGAACCCAGGCTAAATTGGTCAGAGACCAATGTGCCTACCTCTAAGGCATCCTGCCAGCCCAGAAGACTAGTGAATATGGAATGACAAATATAAATATAATGGAGAAGATAGGCTAGCAAACATAAAATAAGCATTTGTAACCCCAACATATCATTAGGTTAATGAGTGGAGTAGGAGGTTGCAAGACTGACAGGACGTCTCAGAGGTGGTGTGCTCGCTTTGAGGTAGTTGTGTAATCTGCAGGATTTTATTCCTGAGCAAATGGAATCAGACGGTGATTTTGGTGACTTGCAGCTCAGGCTCTGCAGCAGGGTATACCATTTTTTCAGAGATCCCCCCCAAAAAGCTGGTGTTGGCTTACCGGTTAGGCCTAAGTCACATTTTCTCTACGGCGATGATACGGCGGCCGTACGCCCTCTGAATTGACAGAAACGTGCGGCGGCCGCAGAGTTTCTGAGGTGGCCTCAGGGAGACCCTTCACTGTTTGGCTATATTTTACAGGCCGTAGGGGTCGCCTTGGAATTATAGCGCGGAGTTATAACTTTTTTCATTTCTACATTCGTCGTAGCAATTCGACAAGCCGAAACAAAAGAAATGGTAAAAAAAAGATTTAAAAAAAGAACCCACTCGTTGCCATCCGTGTGGCAGCACATTCGCCTTAGGCCTCCCCTGCGGTCCCCCTGCGGTCGCCTTGCGGGCACCTTGCGTCTGCCTTGAAAATTCTATGGCCGCCGCAGGAACGCCCTAAGGTCACCATGCGACATCAAATCAAAGACCGTACGGCACCCCCACATTTTCGGTCTCCACAATTTATAAATACGCCGTGCGGCTAACCGAAAAATAAAAACATATGTGACTGCTACATTGTGTGACCGTGGAAATACTGCGGCCGCCCTATAATTGCTAGTGGCCGTCTATTTTTTAGACCCTACGGCCGCCGAGCCAAATGTGACTGAAGCTTTAACAACACTCTTTTGGCCAAATAGAAAACTACTATCACCCTTAAAGACACTTGACTCTAACAACGATCCCCTTTCCAGTCGAGTTATTTCAGCAGTGCTCATGTTGCTACCAGGCCTCTTCTGGTATGTATTGCACATCTTTGCTGATAGCACTCATGATATTATCTATCCCTGGGGCCTGAGCAGAAAGACAATTTTACCTGTTAGCACTCTTAATGAGTGGAGGTGGAGTGGGTAAAGCCTTCTTGGCTGGTGCATTGCCCTCACTGATATGGTTCGATTCCCATGGCTGCTCAAGGTGGAAATTTGTTTCCTGTAAGAGAGTGGTGATCTCATCAGAAATGGTTCTTAGCTGAGGACTTGTCCTGAATGCCCCGATGCTCTGTCAAGACAACGGACCTCCATGGCCACCACCCAACACCGCCATGATCGATACGATCACAACCAACATGATCATTAAATAATGGTTGTACGGCACGTTTTGATGAGGACCTCTCCATGTGTGAGTTCCTCAGAAGACAGAATCTCTCTTGTGTTTCTTGGCCGCCGCATGAAGGTCAATGCGGACTCTCGCTGGGTTAAAAGGCATTAAAATTGAAGTCACAGCTTGGGACAAAAAAAAAAAACCACGTGCTTCCCCGACATTGGTCGAAGGGTTATAAAAAGCTTCAGAGAGCAGAAGGCCTACGATCAAACTGAAGCTTTGCATAAAAATGTGTCGGTTCAAAGTCTCAGTGAGATTGCACACCTTCTGCTGTTTGGGGGCATTTCCAATCCCTGGACTTTGTTACCTCTTCTCACATTCATTTAATGTTTTTTCTCCAACAGTCATAGATGTGTGGGATGCAAACCAGAAGTAGGACAAGGACACTCATAGGTAATGAACAATTCAATACAAGCAGGATATAGGATTTGAACCTAGGATTCCAGCAACAGGGGCCACCGGTGCTCAGCCGAGACCTTACATCAGGCCAACCCACAGCAAGAGCACAAACATGTGTCCTTTTCAGTGGATGAGACTCAAAAATAAAATTGTTGCCCAGAGAGAATAATCTCAACTGAAATATGAGTTTACTTGATTTTAAGTGTATCTCGTTCTGTGAGCAAAGACGTTCCTTTATCCCTTTGACTTTGTAATTGCAACCTTTCATGTATGCAAAGTAGTGATGTGTATTCATGAATGAGAGTATCTCATGCATGCAGCCCGAGGCAAATGGTGTACGTGGAACAGACGGAGCTACAATAGATTTCCAATTCCACAGAGGGTAACCGAAGCTCTACCCGGGCTGCGTTCTTGCTGCATCACGTGTCTGCCTCGGCCTGGCTCGAGCCAGAGGGTGAGAGCGGAGCGGGGAGGGCTTTACGGATTCATTTGGCTTGGCTTCTCGCCCCTAATGAAAAATAGCATTCTTCTCCAGAGTGCTGTTCTTACCGGCTAGATGTTTCCACAAAACATGACATCATTGAGTTTTACTGCACTTCTGACTACTGTATTTCCAAGCTGGCACCGGGTCATGCACATGGAATGATACATGAAAACATCATTTCTAACACCGTACTCCAATGAAAACAACAATGTGGAAAGCTTGTTTGCTTGTGCTGCTTGCAAGATGCCCATGTGTATCTTATGCGGGGAAGTTGGTGCTTTATAAACAGGCATTGCCCGGATAGCCACACTGTGAGGTCCCGGGTTGTGGGTCCAACTGACCAACTCTTTGTGACCCGGTCTCAACAATGCCTGGTCACCCCTATTGTGCGGTCCCAAGTTGTGGGTCCAACTGAACAGCTCTTTGTGACCCAGTCTCAACAAAGACTGGAGTGACAAAGCCTCTTATGATTGTGGCACCAAATTTAGCAAAAGGGTTTCAAGTCGATGGAGGGTATCAGCTATAAAAGGCATGTGTGAAAGAAACCAAGAGAAACATGAGTTTAACAAAAAAATTGTGTATTTATTATCCACAATGCCTCAACATCGCAATTCTAGACATATACTGTGCACTCAACCGAAACCTCGGGCAGATGAACAGTCTGAATGATACATGAAATGTCATGGTTCAAATCAAGGAAATGAATAATAATAATAATAATAATGTGGAAGAAAATTATTAAATTTAAGCACAAGAATAATACTACCTGAGTTAATTGTTGAGAAACAACCACAGGGCAAAAATAAATAAATGCAATGCTGTGAGATTAAATGCTAACTATGCATCCAAGTCTGCAATTGCCTTTACACATACAGCATAAACAAAACATAGGGAGAGGGAGAGGGAGAAGAAGAGAGTGTGTATGTGTGAGTGAGTGAGTGAGAGAGTGAGAGAGAGTGAGGGAGAGTGAGGGAGAGTGAGGGAGAGTGAGGGAGAGTGAGGGAGAGTGAGGGAGAGTGAGGGAGAGTGAGGGAGAGTGAGGGAGAGTGAGAGAGTGTTTCAAGCTCAGCGTCAAAACTAGAACGACACGCAGTAGACTGCATATTTTTTTGTTTTTGTATGTATAGTCGAGGCTCTTTGAAGAGTGAGTGCACTGAACCCATCAGGACACAACAGGACAAAAGGAACAATAGACGGAGTGGTAGAAACACCAACAGCAGAGTTGAAGACCAAGATATAGGGATATTTGGACAAACAATGGGGGGGGGGATGGGGGGCAGGAAAGGACAAGATAGATACAGAAGGAAACTCACAGGATGGAAAAAACTGGACGTTTGGAAGGAGAAGGACTTGGGTGGTTGGGTTGTTGGGTTAGTGAGGGTAGAAAATATGATGGTTTTGATTTGGGGATAATGTGAGATGGTGGTGAACAGCTGTCTTGAAGGTCTGTGGGGAAAAATGGGATTGAAGAGGATGTGGAAGTTGGTTCCACAGGTGGGGAAAAAGAGGAACGAATGAGTGGAGGTGAGCAGTGGTCCGTTCCACAAGAAGGGGGATGCTGGTGGACCGTGTGTGCCCTACAAAAACCTGAGGGGAGGGGGATAAAGTACGGAAAGAGCAGAGGGTGCAAGACCAGAAAGGAGGTGGTAGAAGACAGAGAGACCACCGACCTGTCTGCAATGGGAAAGTGATAGGCCCATGTTTTGTATCCCACTGATGGGCCGAATCTGGATCCAGACCTAAACCGAAATCGAATCGGCTTATTCTTTTCGTCCACCCAACTCATTCGCCTAGTTTTGTTATAACCCGTCCACAACTTTTTTTCAAATATTGTGCTATATATCGTTTTTGGCCCTATCTCTCAATGGTAAATAATCACTTGAAAATTTCTCACATCCAGATCCGGATCCTCACCAAAATCGAATCATTTCATCCTTGTCACACACCCAACCTGTCCATAGCTTTTTGAGATATCCTGCTCACAGAGCAACAAGAAAAAGAGCAATCAGAGATTGCAGACCCTCACCAGGACTTGTTTTGTATGGTGTATTTAGTGTGGCGTTTGTGTACTGGTGTGTTTCGGCATTAATCATAGACATAATTAGAACTGCCACTTTATAAATGCTGGCAGTGATGACTGGTTCTGCCATTTTAGAGAAGATTTTTGAAGGTTTGTTTTGAAAAAAAAAACAATATGTCTTCCAAATCATGTGACCGATGATGTCATCCAAAAAAAATTTATGGACCATTTTATCCCTAGATGACCCTCAAAAATTTTCATACCGATTGGATGTGGCGTTCTACATATGCAATTATGATGTCATAACGAAAGCACCTATGATGTCATAAAAAATCACCATGAGGAGTACTTGCTATGTGTCAAGTTTCAATTTTTTCCTTGGTGTGGTTTCAGAGACACAGAGGTCCAGATTTTTTTCCCATTTTTCCAATATGACTGCCACACCACGTGACCTATGGCATCACAATTATCATTAAAACATTCTACATGAGTCGTCGCAACAATGGTGAAAATTTCCTCTTAATTTGACAAGCAGTTGTGGAGAAAAACACGAAAGTTCTGTGCGGACAAACAAACAGTCATACAGACAAACAGACGTACCAAAATGCAATACCCTCTCCTTCAGCAAGGGTAATAAACAGACAAACAATCATGGTGAACACATAACATGCATCCACCTTCAGTAGCGGAGGTAAAGATCTCTCATCAACCCTCATTCTACCCAGTCAGCTCCCTGCACATCCAAGTACCGTGACACGTGCAACAAGGATAATTTCCCACCATCATTAAAAAAACTTAAAAAAAAAACTACCTACCTCCTTGCATACCCATGAGTCCCGATCCCTTTTATTCTTATTTTTCTTCTTCTTCCTCCTCCTGCCCGCACACCATCTTTCTTCTACTTGAGCTGACCCACCCTCATCATCACCTTCACAATTTCTTCGCACAACCTTCCATTCCCGAATCTTACCTAATCCTCAAAACTCCATCAAAAATTAATAATTTTCCTTGTATCCTTTCGATTTATACACCTCCTGTAACCACGTGTCTCCCTCCACCCTCTTCCTGATACTTTTTCATCGATCCAGCAGCTTCACTCTACGTTTACCGTTCCAAATTCACCTTACACCTCCACGATTTTACTTCAACCTTCCCTTTTCCGAATGTTATGCAATCTTTATTTTAAAGAAATAAATAAATGAATTCATTTTTGATTATACACCTCCCATAGTCAAGTGCTTCAACCGTAACCACGTGATCTGTTTCCACACCCTGCGTTTACCGACCCAAATTCACCATTCACCTCACGATTTTTTTTCTGCAACCTTTCCATTACCTAATCTGATTAAAACTCTGTCAAACAATGATAATAATAATAATAATAATAAAAATAATAATAATAATAATAATAATAATAATAATAATAAAAACGATCCCTTTTAATGCTTCATCTTCCTCTTTCACACGTGTGGTTCTCATTACTGTAGCATAATTCACTACTCTTCTTCTACTTCAACAGACTGATTTCAATTCGACCTTTAACTCAGACCTTGTCAAAAAAATCCAACTGTAAGACTGTTTCTTCTCTCCATTCTCTTAACTCGCCCTTATTGCATCCATCAAGAAATGTCTTTAATCACATTTCTGACCTAACAATAAAAAACCCAGTTTGCATTGAGTGTTCACTTTCCATCAACTATTCTTTTTTTCCAACTTCAGTGCCAACTCGCCCCTTTCACCCCTCCCTTTCAAAGCAACAGACACACTCTTCCTCCGCCAAGCTTCCCTTTCACCTCTCTCAAAAACTCCCCCCTCACCTTTCTCCCTCAACTCTCCCCCACTCACCCCTTCTCCCTCCATTCACCCCTTCACTCCCCCTTCTCAAAGTTGCCCCCACTCTCATCCACAAAGCTGCCTCCTTCCCCTACCCTCTCGCGTCCATCTCATCACTCCAACTCCTCAAATCCTCAACTGCCTTCTGCCCTCTTTCCTGCCCCCCCTCTCCCCCATCACCACAGAGCCTTTTCTCATCCTCATCCAGCCTCCTCCCCGAGCTATTCTGAAATCCCCCACACTCTTTCAACAACTATCCTTACCCCCCCCGCCTCCTCCCTTGTCCGACCCTCCCCCACCCCTCCCATCCCCTGCACCCAAAGCCTCCTCCCCACCCTCTTCATTAACAGTGTGGACCTCAAATATTGGGGGCCTTCACTCAAACCTTACAGATCTTTCCATACAGGTTGCCATTGAAAAACCAGACATAATCTGCCCAACAGAAACTTTCCTTCATCAAGGCATCTCTGACTCCCAAGTATCTCTCCCTGGTTACTCCCTCCTCCGGTATGACAGACCTGAGCCTTATCCTGGTGGAGGAGTTGCTCTCTTCATCAAAGACTCTATTCCTCACTCTCTATGCACTAACCTCACTCCCCCACACCCCCCAGGAATACCTCTGGCTACGGCTTCCCCTAAACTCCCACCTCATGTTTATATGTGTACTGTACCGTCCACCTAACAGTGATGTCTCCATTTACACCTCACAATCCAAAAACATGGACCAACTTCCATCTTCTCATCCAAATTCTCTCTTCCTCATATGTGGTGACTTCAATTGTCATCATGCCAGTTGGCTTGATGTGGGTCACTCTCTCACCTGTCATGGCTCTTCAGCAAAAAAATTCTGCGACTCATTGGGACTGACTCAATCGGTTAATTTCCCGACCCGGATCTCAACCAATGGTACTCCATCTATTCTGGATTTGATTTTGACAAATTTTCCTGAAAATATCCGCTGTTTTTTCTCCGCTCCAATTGATTCTTCTGAGCACGTGCTTGTCAAAGTGGACATCTCTCTGATATGACTTATCAGAGAATCACCTCAGCGCCATCGA
>NC_140963.1:124090602-124155602 GCF_056783735.1 Eptatretus burgeri | reverse complement strand
CTGCATTTTCAGAATTATATACTTTCTAATAGGTTTCTCTAATGAGATAATTTAACGGAGAAAGGTCTTCGAAGAAAATCCAATTTTGGTTGTGTGGTTTGGGCTTGCTGCATAATCAGTCTCACACAAGAAAAGTGACCCTGTCCATTGTTTTGCATAACCAAGGAAGGAAATGTTCAAGGAAATTTAACTGATGCCCTTATTCTTGAAGAAGGTATGTTCCCTCGCAATAAAGTTGACATTCCAACCTCACGCCAACACAAATCGATCAGCTTTAAACAACAACTCCACCACATTTAAACAACAACTCCACCAGATATAAAATACAACTCCACCACATTTAAACAACAACTCCACCACATTTAAACAACAACTCCACCACATTTAAATAACAACTCCACCACATTTAAACAACAACTCCACCACATTTAAACTACAACTCCACCACATTTAAACAACTCCACCACATTTAAAATACAACTCCACCACATTTAAATGACAACTCCACCACATTTAAATAACAACTCCACCACATTTAAACAACAACTCCACCACATTTAAATTACAACCCACCACATTTAAATAACAACTCCACCACATTTAAATAACAACTCCACCAGATTTAAGTTACAACTCCACCACATTTCAACAACAACTCCACCACATTTAAATTACAACCCACCACATTTAAATAACAACTCCACCACATTTAAATAACAACTCCACCACATTTAAATTACAACTCCACCAGATTTAAATTTCAACTCCACCAGACGTAAATTACAACTCCACCAGATTTAAATTACAACTCCACCAGATTTAAATTACAACTCCACCGGATTTAAATTACAACTCCACCAGATTAAATTACAACTCAACCACATTTAAATAACAACTCCACCGGATTTAAATTACAACTCCACCAGATTTAAATTACAACTCCACCGGATTTAAATTACAACTCCACCGGATTTAAATAACAACTCCACCAGATTTAAATTATAACTCCACCAGACGTAAATTACAACTCCACCAGATTTAAATTACAATTCCACCAGATTTAAATTACAACTCCACCAGATTTAAATTACAACTCCACCACATTTAAATAACAACTCCACCGGATTTAAATTACAACTCCACCAGATTTAAATTACAACTCCACCACATTTAAATAACAACTCCACCAGATTTAAATTACAACTCCACCAGACGTAAATTACAACTCCACCCTATTTAATTTACAATGCCACAGGATTGAAATTACAACTCTTCAGAACCAACTCCAACAGAACCAAATAAATAATTCTACCAGAATAGATAACAACTCTACCAGCACCAGATCAGTAATTCTACCAAATTAGACACCATGTTCTACCAGGACTAGGATAATAATCGACTGGAATAGATATCAAGTTCTACCTGAATAGATAACAACTCGACCAGAACCAGAATAATAATTCTCCCAGATTAGTTACCAACTCTACCAGAATATCTACCAACCCTCCCAGAACCAGATTAATAATTCCACCAAATTAGATACCAAGTTCTCCCAGAACCAGAATAATAATTCTACCAAATGAGATACCAATTTCTACCAGAATAGAAACAAAGTTGTACCAGAATAGATTCCAACTCTACCAGAACCAGATTAATAATTTTTCCAGAATAGATACGAAGTTCTCCCAGAATAGACACCAACTCTACCAGAACCAGATGAATAGTTCCACCAGAATAGATACCAAGTTCTACCAGAATAAATACCAAGCTCTACCAGAATAGATACCAAGTTCTTCCAGAATAGATACCAAGTTCTACCAAAACCAGACTAATAATTCTACCAGATTAGATACCAACTCTGCCAGAAAAATATACCAACTCCACCAGAATATATACCAACTCGACCAAAATATACACCAACTCTACCAGAATAAATATCAAGTTCTACCAGAATAGATACCAAGTTCGTCCAGAATATATACCAATTTCTACCAGAATATATACCAACTCTACCAGAATATATACCTAGTTCTACCCGAATATATACCAAGCTAGACCAGAATAAATACCAAGTTCTACAATGACGAGGTTCTACCAGAATATTTCCACCAGAATATACAAGTTTGACCAGAGTAGATACCAAGTTCGACAAGGACAAGGTTCTTCCGGAATATTTACACAAGAATATATACCAAGTT
Source organism: Eptatretus burgeri (assembly GCF_056783735.1). Classification (NCBI taxonomy): domain Eukaryota; kingdom Metazoa; phylum Chordata; class Myxini; order Myxiniformes; family Myxinidae; genus Eptatretus; species Eptatretus burgeri. The sequence goes on along the minus strand of NC_140963.1, from coordinate 124,153,404 downwards.
TAACCAGAATTGATACCAAGTTCTACCAAAATAGGTATCAACTCCACCAGAAACTGATTAATAATTCTACCAGAATAGATATCAAGTTCTACCAGAATAGATACCAACTCTATCAGAACCAGAATATCAATTCCACCAAATAAGATACCAACTTCTATCAGAAATCTTCCAGCATAGATACCAATTCTACCAGAAGTCATCCCATGAAGGTGTTAAAGCCCTGGTGTAAGTTACTTCTCAGAAGCAGTTTCTTCAGTCAAAGTGTGATCAAGGATTTGAACAGCCTCCCAAATCCCCTGGTGGAATCCACATCTGTAACAACCTTTAAAAATAACTTGGACAAATCTTGGAAAAGTGAAATCTTCTCCCTGCACTGACTGAAGTCACAGGGGTGCATCCCTTCCTGGTTGAAAAGCACCATGTTGTAAAGCAGCGCAAACCAACCAATACCAAAGTCTAGACCTGGATTGACCACAGGATATCATCCTCCTATCATAAACACTAATGATGGTGATGCTGATGAAAGATGAAAACAGGAAAGTCTGAGTCAGGTCAGATTATGAAAACAACATCTCAGCGTTTGCCACACAATGTTATCCTGCCAGTTGCAATGTCTAGCTGAGACAGTTGGTTCCACCTTGACCTTCTCCAGTTGTCAACAAATTGAAAGCATCTCAAAACAATGACACCATGGTACGGAAAATATGACACGAGTACTCACGATGTCGTGAACTTTACTCCCACAGAGTGTCAGTGGAGGTGGCTTTTAAAACTTTCCAAAAACAATGATGTTTTTACAAATGTCCATGCTATAAGGTGCAGAAACATCAACTTGACCCCCCTTAGAGCATTCTTTTAAGATGTTTCGTTTTAGAATATTACACTTGAATTCGAGGAGTTTCAAAACACACTGTAACTGTTCGGAAAAAGAAAAAAACATAACTAAGTCTTTCTACAAACTGTTTTAAGTGATACACATACTAAGATAACTAATATGTAAAAAATGTTGAAGCTCTGTGCATATGGAACAAACATTCATATAGATTTAGTGTTTCGATGTTACCCTGTGTTCAGGATTTATGGATCGTAATCCTACACCTTTACGATTGTTTCTGTTTGATAAATTGGATAGTTTCATGTTTTTTCTCGTTTATGAGGGGCCGTTTGTTAATTTATTACCTCTGTCACCAAAGCTGGACGAGGTTATGTTTTCACCCCTGTTTGCATGTTTGTTACTTGGCGAAAAAAATTTCGCCAAGTATGTTATTCTGTAGCGTTTGTCTGTCTATTGTTTGTCACATGATTTTTGGCCACTGTTTTCAAGCAATCGTTCTGAATTTTTTTGTGTGTGTAGGTGACCGGCCAAGGACAGCACCGCTTAATTTTGGTGAAGATCCGAAGTGACTCTTCATCATTGAGAGATGGCGCCAAAAACTATGTATTGTATGAGATCTCAAAAGGTTTTGGAAAAGTTATGACAAAACGAGGTAGATGAGTTGGTTAGGTGACAAGAACAAGCCGATTTGATTTTGGTTCAGATCCAGCCTGTCAGTGGGATACAAAACGCAAAATGTTCAGCCTGGCAGAGGTATGCACTCTACCGAGTGCTGTTCCAGCGAGCAATCATGTGCAGCTTGTGGCTGCTGGTTGCATCATTTTCTGGGGGCTCAGCTGTGCCGCTGATTCAGTGCCCTCTTTTACCAGTACACTAGTACTCATTTTGCCAACCTCGAAAGGATGACAGTCTGAGTCAACTCCATCTGGTGTTAATTCAACGGTTGGCAGGGGTTCAAACTCAAGACCCTTACATCTTAAGCCAGCCACCTTGACTGTGAAGCCAACACCAGGCTTGCCATTCCAGTTACATATGCAAATATGTCAGAATTTTTGAGTCTCTCTTCTGAATTTTCCTCCATATGTTTCCCTTTCCAACCTTTGACGTCCTCCCAACCTTCTTTCTCTTCTTCATCCACTCTTTTCTTATCATACAAAATCAAGGCTCATGGAAGATTGAGCAAAGAGAGAAAGAGAGAGAGAGAGGGGATAAAAGTGGCAACACACTGACAGTTGGGCTGTAGTTGGAAACTGCAAGCAAGGGAAAGAATGAACAGGAAAAGTTGGGGTTAGATTGTGTTATTTGGGGAAAAAAGGGATTGGGGTTTTTTTGTTCGCTTTATGTTTCAAATGGCACGCCAGTCAAAAACCAATGTGCGAGAAGAAAAAAATAAATGTTCATGAAAATTGAGAACATTAATTCCATTCCTCTCATCCTATACTTCCTCCCACTCAGAGGAATTCCTGTGGATTTGAATTCCCTGTGCAAAAACTTTTCATTGTTGCGCGCATGATGCACCGTCTTTTCAATCAGCATGGCTGCACTTTGCTTGTGATGAGAAAGGAAGAATGTTAATAATCCAGAAAGCAGATGTACCCATGTAGGTGAAAATTAATCGAGGAACAGGACAGGAAGTTTGTGTAATATGAGCCCCTGAGAAGTGAAGCGGTCGACACCATGTGATACAATTTTTAAGAAAGAGGGATCCAAAAATTTAGGTTCCCATTGAACAATTATCAGAATCAGGTTTTAAATAATGACGCAATCACCACATTAGCACCAAGTGTGTATTGACCTTGAAATATTAGTTTCTTGCAATTTACTCAATTTGACCCAAAATGTGAAGGGATAGATCGGTTGACCTCGCAGAGGCTCATACAGTGGATTGATTTGCCCATTGTCTCGTAATGTCTGTATTAGTCTCGCTCTGAAGGGGTCTGTCTGTCTGTGTGTGTCCACGTCGATATATATTTTCGATTTAATTTTTTTTATATTTTTTGCGACCACTTGTTATTTGCAACCGAGCTTTTAAACATAGAGGGACTCCCATTGGAGAATATTTTATTGCTCACTCTGATGTCATTGGTCACATGGTATGGCAACCATATTGGAATTAAAAGAAAAACAAGCTCGAATGAGCTAAGATCCTCGTCCTCTTAATGATGACGTCATAAAAAACGAATATCACGTCATTGTGATGTATCAGGTTTGCGATGAATTATCTGTGCTAATGCCCGGCTTGATTCCCGCAAACAAAATTCAAACAGCTTGCCTAGTTTTGGAGATAATGGTATTGGCGATTTCCATTAGCGGCGATATTATGACGTCAATTTTTTTTCTCGGAAGAATTTCCAAAATCGGAGTTGGTTACTGCCTGCGCGTGGGCTTTCTGCATATACATGGCAAGTTTCACGAAGATCCGATGAAAACTCTGGGTTGTGAAACAAAAAATGTCAAAAAATAGGAATGACGTCATAAAAATTGATATATCATATGTGCGGTAATTCATCTCTGATAATGCCCTGTTCGATTCCTACAAACAGAATTCAAAAAGCTTGCCTAGTTTCGGAGATAATGGTATCGGCGATTTCCATTAGTGGCGATATGCCAACTTTTTTTCTAGGAAGAATTTCCAAAATCGGAGATGGTTACTGCCTGCGCGTGGGCTTTCTGCATATACATGGCAAGTTTCACGAAGATCCGATGAAAACTCTGGGTTGTGAAATAAAAATTGTCAAAAAATAGGAATGACGTCATAAAAATTGATATGACATCATAGTGATGTATCATATGTGCAGTAATTCATCTCTGCTAATGCCCTGTTCGATTCCCGCAAACAGAATTCAAAAAGCTTGCCGAGTTTGAGATAATTTTTTAGGCGATTTCCATGAGCGGAGATATTTTGACATCATAACTTTTTTAATCAGAGGAATTTTAAAAATCGGAGATGGTTACTGTCTGCGCAGGGTATATTTTACATATATATACGCCAAGTTTCAGGAAGTTTCGATGAAAACTGTAGGCTGTGAAACAAATGAAACAAAAAACAAAAAATGTCAAAAAATAGGAATGACGTCATAAAAATTGATATGACGTCATAGTGATGTCTCATATGTGCGGTAATTCATCTCTGCTAATGCCCTGTTCGATTCCCGCAAACAGAATTCAAAGAGCTTGCCTAGTTTCGGAGATAATTTTTTTGGCGATTTCCATTAGCGGAGATATTTTGACGTCATAACTTTTTTTCTCGGAGGAATTTTCAAAATTGGAGATGGTTACTGTCTGCGCAGGGTATTTTTTACATATATACACCAAGTTTCAGGAAGTTTCGATGAAAACTGTCGGCTGTGAAACAAAAAAGTCCACAAGAACAACAACGTCAGTAAGACTTGGAGATCCTCCACGAGGACCTAAAAATTGGACTTCTCCGAAACCGCTCAACAAAAGAAATTGAAACTTGGCATGTGTTATCAACTCCCCACGTGGGTATATAGGATTATAAGGTGATAACAATGACGTCATCGGTGAAGTGGTATTGCAGCCATAATTGGTTGAATTGAAATCCTTGTTCAAAAAATCTTAAACTTCATACATCTGTTCTACGACCCGATGTTAGTGAAGAATTAAATTTATGATGTCATCGGTCACGTGATCTGGTGGCCATATTGGATTTAAGAAAAATGCAAAGAATCTTCTTCTCCAGAACCACTTAACACATCGATGTGAAACCGAGTGGCCGTTCTAGTTATTCATGTAAAAATACATTAATCTCTCCAAATCTGTCTGTTCGTTGAAACAGTAGATAAGTTGGGAGCATGCTCACAGTTCCATAAGGGTTTGATCCCCACCAGGGTCAGACTCAACTAAAAGCTGTCGTTCTGATGTAACAGCTTTTGTACAGGAACATAAAGCCGGCTGTTCTGTATTTCGAGAGAATGGACGTCATAGGTTGTGAATGTTAAAGATCGCACGGTGAATTTTGAAAAGAGTAGTTCATTTTTTTTTTTTGCTTGGGGTTACATGTTTATTTAACACTGCCTGCTATGAATGGGGGTGCTGGGGTGTGAACATGGCACAGGCATGGTGGGCCAAAATGGCACCCTTCCCGTGTCTATGTTTTCCTGTAATATCTGTAAACAAATCCATGACCTTAGACATTACAGAAATATATGGTTATAAAGTGAGTCACTGACCTTTCAGTGCTGTTTGTGCCTTTAAAGCTGTTCTTACTTACTTTACTTTGAGGAAATTTATCAGTCTTCTCCTTTTCGCAGTCTTTCCTTGACTTTTATCCTGCATGTATTTTTGTGTCAATTCCTTTTTCGTTATTTCAGTTTCATCTCCGCATCACAGTAAAGAAATCATGCTGGCATGAAACAGGTAAAAATATAACATGGGGGTTAAACTTAAACTCTTCCCAACTTGACTGCAAACTATCACCTTGGTGTTTACGACACATGTACGGCATCCCTGATCTGATGGACGCTAAACAGGGGTCTTTGGCAGCACCAATGCCCCAAAGAGAGAATGAGCATTTGATTGAATTAAAACTTTTTGATTGAAAAACCTGAGATACATTGATGTAATAATACAAGAGTTGAAACACTAAACCTCCTTATAAGTACTTATTCCTGAGGCTTGTCTGACATCATAATGTCGCTGTTTGCACATGATGTCATTTGTAAAACAGTCAGTATTATCATGCCCCAAAGTAGACCAATTTCATGGAATCGGCTAACTCATTGGAATTTATGTTAATTTAAAGTGAGGTTGATGGCCAATCATGAGTAGATATCCACACTATCCTGTATTTGGTACCATGTCCAACCTGGCACATTGAAACTAGGGGATCAGGCTCGCATAGCCGAGGAGTAGCATGATATGTTTTCATAGCATTACGTAAATCCAGGTACAGCTAAAAAAAAAAAAATAACCTGGTGATACCAAGAACCAGCCAATCAAGTTAAACCTGATTGGCTAATCATGAAAGCATGTGGTCTAACTTGTTTGTAGTGACATGCAATGACAGATGACCAACAATTATATCCAGTGTTTAACCAATTGAAGAAAGACAAATAATGTTTTCAGTACACGCTGTAATTTACCTGTGGGGCGAAGGCCAGGTTTAACCTTTAGACCCCAAATTTAGACCCAAACCTTAGACCTTTAGACTTTAGCCAGGTCCAGGAGCAAGACCCCAAAATGTCATCAATTGGTTCCACCTGGGGTGGCAAATTCTCACTATGCTTTTTTGAAAGTCCTATATCCATTGATGAAAAAACCTTTGAAAGCAATCCGGGACTCAGCTTCGGTGTCGTAATCACCTATTTAAGAAAGACTCTTGAGTCCAATCTGAAGGACCAGATTTTGGGGTCCATCCATCCATTGGGACCATACTCTGTACAAAGCGTTGGTGCTGCCTAAGCAATCTCCTTGGCTATTGGGCACATTCCTGGACAGGTCACCACTCCGACACAGGATACCAGCAAGCTGGTACTCATTTTGCCGACCTCAGAAGGATGACAGGCTGAGTCAACCCCACCTGGTATTAATTCAACAGCCAAGCAGGATTTTAACTCAGGACCCAAGGATCCCAAACCCACCACTCTAGCCATTAAGCCAACACCAGGCATATTTTGGGGGTACTGGTGGAAAGTGGATGCAGCGACACGCTGCTCCGGTACATGCTCCCATACCTGACCTGACCTGACCTGACCGTTGCAGAGCCTCATATAGTAGTTTGTGGAATCAATCTGCACACTTGTATCTTCGACCACCAAGTACACCTTCAACAGAACCTTCAGCGATCACTCCTGATTATATGCAAAGATCTCTTAACCCCGCATCCTGAAAGCGCTTTCCTATCACACTAAGTAGTGTGCACACCATGTGGAATACGCCTAACCTCGGAACGATTTCAGAGAATGTCTCCTTCTGTTTCCAAATAAAAAAGGCCATTTTTAAAAAAATGCGTCAAAACCGTTCTGCACCACAGCTTAAATAATAATAAAGTCCACTTTGTTCGACTTATAATCGACTTGGGTACTTCTTGACTTCCGTGATAACCTATTTCGGTTAAGAAAGTCCCATTGGTATGATATCTGAAGTGAGCTTTCTGACAGGTAGTCAGATTTGTAGGCAGAGGTCAAATTTCGTGACCTTTTGACCTCTGGTGACCTACATAATCAACACATTAGCATATATCAGATACCACTGTTTAAAGGATCAGATTACCAACATTTTGAGTGGTGAAATGTCACTATATGACCATTGCTTGCAAAGTATTTCGATTTTATATTTCCCCTACCCCAAAATCTGGTCCCTCAGATTGGACTCGGGTGTCCGTCTTGAAGAGGTGATTACTACCACCAAGCTGTGAGTCCCGGATTGCTTTCAAAGATTTTTTTTTAATCTATAGATATAGGACTTTCAAAAAAGCATCGTGGGAATTTGCCACTCCAGGTGGTACCAATTGATGACATCTTGGGGTCTGTCTGGCTCATGGACTACTGATCCTAAACTTTGTTACTTGGCGAAAAAATTTTTTTGCCAACGATGTTGGTCTGTAGCGTTTGTCCCTTTGTCTGTCTGTCTGTTTGTCACACGATTGTTGGCCACAGTTTTCAAGCAATCGTTCTGAATTTTTTTGTATATGCAGTTGACCGGTCAAGGGCAGCAATACTTAATTTTGGTGAAGATCCGAATCCGGATCCGGATCCAGATCTGAAAATGTTTTAATTGGTTCTTCACCATTGAGAGATGGGGCTAAAACGATATTGCATGATATCTCGAAAAGTTGAGGATGAATTCGGCTGAAACTTTGTGATCATGTTGGTTGAATGACACGGACAAAGTGATTCGATTTTGATGAACACCTGGTTTGAGATGAAGATGAAGATGCAAGACGATGAAGATTCGAGAATTTTTAAGTGATTCTTCACCATTGAGAGATGGGGTCAAAAACGATGTATAGCATGATATCTCAAAAAGTTGTGGACGACTTGTGACAAAACGAAGTGGAAGAGTTGGTTCGGTGACAAGAACAAGCCGATTCGATTTTGGTTAAGGTACGGAATCAGATCCGACCTATCAGTGGGATACAAAATGTAAACTATTCAGCCTGGCGGAGGTATGTTCTCTACCGAATGCTGTTCTGTTTCGCCAAGAGTCATTCCATGAGTGATTTTTCATCTTATCCTTTGCTTAGCTTGTTACAAATCTCAAGTTTAACAGAACACTTTCTTTAATGTGCTTTGCACAGTCACAACTATATGTTATAAGCATCACTTTTGTTTGTGACATCGGCCTGGCAGGATAGCTGAGACGTGATCACAAATTCACATTTGAGCCATCGAGTGTAAGCCTGGTGTTGGCTTCGCGGTTAGGGAGGCTGGATTGGGATTTTAGAGTCTTGAGTTCGAGTCCTGTTGGCCACTGAATTAACACCAGGTGGGAATTAACATCAGGTGTGGTTGATTCAGCCTGTCATCCTTCTGAAGTTGGTGAAATTAGTTTGAGTGTGCTGGTATAGGCGCACAGCATCAATGGCATAGTTGTGCCCTAACAAGATGATCGATAGCTACTTGGCAGCCAAGCTGCCATATGCAAGAAGATGAAGAAGCCATCTTGTGTAAGTTTGAATTTTGATCAGCTATAAATTATAATTGATATTTGGCATCGATCAGCACTGTGGTCGCGAGAGGATGTTAAATATCGCGCAGGGTCTTTCATGAAGAGTCGGTGCATTGTCGTCGGCATCCTTGCGAAATTCCAAATTCCTGCCACCTTCAGTAAAATGTTAGGCCTGGTCTAGTCGGTTACAGAAAGACGTGAGAGCTGTTCCCCCAGGCCAACTCCACAAGGTCGGAATAATTAAGGTATTTGTGGAACTAATGCATACTTTATAACGTGTACAATGTACATCTTTCACTTTCTCTTACTCTGACCATTAGTATCCTGCATGCACAAAGCGAAAAGTGGGGTAAAGCAATTGGTTCACTTTGTTTGTCTCTCTGTCCACAAACGTCAGTTTATGATCGAGGAACAACTTAATTTAAATTTAATATTTTATTTTGAACATGAACTTGCTGTTTAACAGAACTTTGCGCTCAATTTGTCCCGATCGCACATGCGTAGAGAGGAGTGAGATAGTTATTTCAGTCCCTCTGCTTGTCTGGCAGTCAATCAAAATTGAAAATCATTCCAAACAGGAAACCGACTGTTTTTAAGGATGTCATAAAGGACACAAACAACAGGAACGAAGAACTCATGTAACGTGTTAAATACAGTGGTGTAATCGACGCTACCTCAACGACGATAAACTTCTGAAATGTCTTTTTGTACAATCTTTGAAATCTTTCCGTTATTTCAATTGAATAATATACGTGAACACAGCAGAAGACAAATCACTCTGTTGACGCTTTTAAAAAATTTCATTTAGCCAAACTTGGACAAAACATTACGACATTTTACATCGTCTTGACCAATCAAATTTTCAACTCGCAGTCTCCCCCACCCCCATGTCCTTTGTTGTTTTTTTAAATCAAGACTGCGTACATTGAGGTGTTCTTTGAACTGTCTAGTTTGCATATGTAAGATATCGATGGCCCCTTCGAGAGCGCAGTGAACCTGACCTTGGTTTTCCCAATGAGCTGCCGTTTAAAGATGGGGATCTTCTTCCTCGGTACAATCTCAGGTTCAAATGGATGGATGGTTCGAAATTAATTCACTCAAAATCAATTTAAACAAAGAAACAAAAAACGTTGAATGGTTTCGCATTTACATTTCTGTCCTTTTCACGAGAAACAAACGATATGATGATTGACCAACTTACCTCTTGGTACCGTGACAGTTAACAGCTTGTCGTACAAAGTATGAAATGCTTTTGTCAAATATTATTTGGTGGAAGTGACCAATTGATGTTAAAACAAAGTTGTTATATCCATTACGAGGCTGATCTTTTCCTCATCTTTTTTTCTTGAAGATCTCTCGATGTATTATTGGGAGAATCGTGCGTTCAGCATGTCAAGTATCAACTGGTTACATGGCATACAAAAGAAGCTCCAGCCAAAGAAGGGTTGAACACAAACACTTTTGTTGGAGGAATCATCCTCACTGATTTTTTTTTACAACTTTAAGGTTTCAAAATGGCTGCCGGGATAGCAAGGAGGTAGTGTAGTTGTTGATCTGAGCTGTCTGGTCTGGGTTGGATTCCTGATCCGACTGTCGGATTGGTGCTTCGTGGGCACGGTGCTGCATCGACGAGTGCACTGACCTTTTGAGGGTATTTAAAGCATTTGCTCCTTGGTACCTTTTTATTTCATTAAAAAGTAGGCCATTATGTAACTGCTGGTACTCTGGACAATTTCCAATTTCTTGCTCAGACTTTTTGCCATAGGAGGGGTGAGTTGGTACCGGAACAAAACCATTGTTGCCCTAATAAATTATAATAACCATCAGCCAAGAGATGTGTCTGTGTGAATAGAAATGACGTTCACAAACTTGATACCCATTGGTCAAACCATCATCTTGGAATGTTATATTGATATAGTTAGGAAAAATAAAATTTCTGTTTTCCATTGTGATGATTTGCTTACATTGATTGGAAACAGTTAGTGATGCATTTGTGATTATTAGCTCACCCGGAACTTAGATTCCGGGAGCTTATGCGATTGAGCAGTGTCCGTAGGTGTCAGTCAGTCCGTAAACACTTCATAGTCCATTTGCCGTTATTACGTGTTCCATTGTCAAACTTGTTGATGTGGAAAGTGTATGGTTTTATGATTGGTTTGGACTAACATGGGTCCATTAATAAAATTCAGGTTGGTTGCCAGGGTGGCTACCTTGGGGAACTCCTGTAATTTGCATAAATTCAAGATGGCCGCTACAGGTCAGATGATGGGGCTAAGTTTTTAATCGGTCAACATATAATCCTGTGTAATACCTCTTTTCCATATGATTTTGACATGAGAAATTCAATTTTGGGGTTATTTTTTACGTTCAGGAATAAATAGAGGTTCACATGAAATGTCCATGACTATTTTCTGCTGAAAATTATGCAACACCAATGCAAAAGTGAAGTCATGAATGGTTCACAACAGTATGTTGATAATCAGAAAGCATACACATTGTCATGTCATCATATTGGACATCTTAGGAACAGAAGACATAGAGCCGAGTAGACAACTTACGTATTGTTCATTCCCATTCATTGTACTCGTCCCCGTCCGTATCCTCGTCTCTTTCCAGTTCTGCTTCGACACTCCCTTCTTCCACTTCACTTTCACTGTCCTCCATAATCTTGTGTGGGATATAGCACTTGTCACTGCAACCACAAGTGCAGTATAGCGTGCAGGAGATCTTTGCATGGTGACAACTGCAACTTGCAGTACTGCAGGCCTTCCCCCTCTGCTTTGCATCCACACCGCACAACATCCATGAGGTCCAAAGGGGCTGGTGGAGTAGCAGAAGTTGCTGGCACTGGGATTCTATCTCTGATGTCCCATCCATATTTTGTAATGTCAAGTTCAGGTGGGGCCTGCTGATCAGCTGATTTTGCAAGTACTGTCTGTAGATGTGCACGCAAAATATGTAGGAAGAGATTGATCTCAGTTGGAGGTAATGCCATGAGCTTGAGGGGCTTGCCAGACTTCCTTGTGTACATATAGTACCTCATCTCACTCATCGTGGTACTTTCTGGCTGACCATACAGGTCACAGAAGAATGTCTGCCCTGCTTCCATGAGCTGTTCATGGCTTGCATTCAGCTCGCCAAGTGTGGAGTACAAACCAGGGAAGTTGCCAGCTCTCAGTGTCTTCAGGGCTGACACTTTGCCCTTGCCATATGGGTATGACGGAGTATCTGAGCCAGTGATGTAGTGCATTCCCAAAAGCTGCAGACACTTGGGGCCAAGCTGGTCACAGGTGGTGTTGATATACCAAATTGCTCCATCCCACATTTCCATCTGCACTGTGGCCTGGATGTTACGCTGGTAAACCCAGTAAACCATCAATACAAAAACATCAGTGTCATCAGAGAGGACACGTATCACTCTTGCATTACATTCAGCAGCCATGAGCAGGTGTGAGATCATTGTAATGTCTGCTTCATCATGGTTGAGCGCACCATGGCTACGGCTCTCCACAGTAACTCCTTCACCAAAGTTATAGGTACTCAAAACCTTGGACAGCTGCAACTTGCTCTGCTTGTTTTTCAGGATGGTGTCTCGACTCAGCAGGGGTGTGTTTATTGTGAGGTCATAGTTGATGGAACCAATGCCAGCACACCTCACTCGTTCATGGTCCTTTGCAGAAAAATCATAATATTTGTCAAAGACCAAGATCTTCTGACCAGCAATGGTAGACAGCCTTGTCTTGATTTACTCAACAAAGACTGACACAGTTCCCCTGAAAGGCCAGACAATATGATAGAGAAGTTGGCTCGCGTCAACAATGGTAACATCTGGTTGCAGAGGCTGTTGTGCCTGAACACAGAGTTTGTGTGCCAGTGGTGCTTTGTTGCCTTTCCTGAAGCATCCATATTCATCAATCAGTGAGGGGGTTACTGTGCAGAGCTCAAACTGGAAGATAGGTCCGAGCTCCATTTGTCTTTGCTGTCCAATAGTCAGCAGCCTGAGGAAGATGGTTTCTCGATCAAAGATTGTCTTGACAACAATTTTCACTCCTTTCTGTAAGTGCTCTATTGTCTTGATGGGGCATGAGATGGTTGCATGGAATCCACCTGGAAGGGATGCATGGAACTCTGCAACCATTTTCTGACCTATAACCACGGAATCCTCAACATTCACTTCAGCTTCTCGGGGAGCAATTCGACCATTGGCAATGTTGTGCAGATGTGGTGAGTGATTCTCAAGAGGATGAGACACATTCGACAATTCAAGTTAAATCCGGCGCCTATCATCTGCATCGAGTTCTCTCCTCTTCTTCCCCTCCTCCTTGTGACGTGGTCCAATTCTTGTGTCCTTTTCTCTCACTTGGTCTTCATTGTCCTTGTTTGAGGAGTCAGGGTAGATGTGCTCCATTGTATCTGAGATGTAGGCAGTGACAGGAAAGGAATCGACCCACTCTGCTACCATCTCTGGAGAAAGAGTCATACCCTTGAGGCCACCCTTGCCAATTCTAATAGCAGTTTGTTCACCAAACTGATCAGAGCTCACACCATTCCAAATGCCTTCCTGGTGACGACACACAAAAGCACCTGATATGAGCTCTGACTTGGCATCTGGTGGCAGCAGATAGCGCATCTCCAGAAGGTGATGGGTGATGTAACGGGCATAGTGATGGTGACCAGCAACAAAGAAGTGGGGAAGCATGCGTTCAAGTGTTAGCTGTTGCAGCAGGAAGTCTGCCTCCCTCTCACTACGCAGAAGTTGATGAACAAGCAGAGTAGGCTTGATGAAGTTATAAACCCAGTGCTTCCCAGTTGGGTGCTGTCTGCATGTGTCAAGGTAGCTGCACAACTCCTGGAATGTCTTGGGGCCGGTGGTGAGGAAGGAAATGAGAAGGGCAGTCAAAACCATCCGGAAGGCTCTCATTGATCGAACCCAGGACTTGCCACTCATGATTCCTGCCAGGCCCCCGAATGCTGAACTGATGAGAGTCTCAACACCAGACCCATGCATGAGTTTGCCAATGCAACCACAGAAGGACTGCACAGTGTGCATTATTCCAGGCCTCAGAATCACATTTTTAAAGCGATCAACATCATACCACTTGATTTGGCAAGCCACCATGTAGAGCTGGCGATCCACAGAGATGTGGACATAAGTCATTCCCATATCAGTCAATGACTTCTGAAGATACTCCAGTGAAGTCACTACAGTGTTTGGATGAGAAGCTTTGGCATCAATAAGGGGTCCGAACATATAGGTACTTCCTGGCTTTTTTTCTGCATGACTGGTGAATGCTTCTTGGTTGTTGAACTCACCCCATTCCATGGCGTTCACCTGTGTGCTGACTGTGTTTAGCCACTTCATGTCCTTTTCCTGTGCAGCAGCTAAACTAGCTTGCCGGGCACACACTTCTTGGTAGGAGAATCCAGAGGTTGCATCCACAGCCGGGGGGTTCACTTTGGATGGCCCAGTGTAGTGCTGCAGAGGAAGGCTTCCTGATGAGCTGCTTCTTGTCCTAGACTGGGCAGCTTTCTTAGACAGTCGTGGGATAATAAGGTCGCTCTTCCCTGGGTGAGCATGCCCATACTCAAGAATGCCTGCAGGATGGGGTTGCTGAAATTCATGTGAGAGGACATGAGTAGTGCGCCGACCATGATGTGTGAACACTTGCAGATCAAAATTATCAAACCAGGCAAAAATCACGCCAACAGTTCTACTCAAACCCATGAATTGGTGGAGAAGCTGAGCAATGTCACCGAGAAAATGAGCAACGGATTTCCTGAATCTCAGGACCTCATCATATGACATTGTGAACCCATGTTCATGAAGGAGCTTTAGAAGATCAGAACTGCCATGGTGGTGCAGTAGTTTGACAGCCAGTCCTAATGTTGTCTGATTTCTGGTACCTGTAACACGCCTTTGAATTGACTGGCTCAGGCTTAGAGATTTCTTGGTCATTTCACCACCAGACACTAAGTCTGCACTTGACTGAGCGTGCCTCCTTCTTGATCTGCCTTACCACAGAATCAATACTCCTCTCATCTGCTTCATCCACTTTAACCATTTTCAGATGGTAAGCAATGGACTCACAGAAACCAACAATGGCAGCACATCCATCTACCCGAACTAACATCACGTCCTTACTCATGCAGTCTGTTAGTTTGCTAAACATATCACGTCGAGTGAGTTTGCCACCAAGATCACAGTACAGGGAATGCAGTTCAACGCTATTCCACATCTTTGACCTGTCACAATTCATGCGCTCTATGACGTTCTTTTGGGCACTTTCTTCTGCAACACCAGTTGGCAAATCAGCATATTTAGGGACTGTCATGAAACCGTTATAACAGCGTACATGGTATTTGCACTCAGCCGCAGGGAGATCAACCAAATATCCAATATGTAACTTGACCGTTCTAGCTACTTCATCATTACGTTGCTCAGCAGCATTAATGATGGCATCTTTCATAGTTGGGATGGGATTACCTTCCTTGTCAAAACGTTCTTCAGTCATGCACTGACGAACACGATCCCATCTTTCTGGATGTTTGTCATCAACAGGTAAACATTCTTTGCCACCAAAAATGCAGTCACGTTTGTAAACAAACGCACCACTGCCTGTTGCCTGTGTGCGAGATCTTGTTGTCACTGTAACACAATCATCTTCAGCTTTTCTTTTCTGTGATTTACGAAGTCTCAATTTTTTGTTTTGATGTGTAAGTACAGTAGCATCCTTTGTGACATTCTATGCGAACAGCATCACCACCACCATCAACAATGTCCTGTAGTTTTGCACGAAGCTCTTCATCTCCACGGGCTTTGGCACAAGAGATCAATGTCTTGATCCCTTGATCAGCGAATTTCAATTCCCCTCCACCATGACACACGGGAAGAATGCACCTTGAATCAGCCATATCTGTAAAAACAAAACAATGAATTAGCAACTCACATTAATGTCATATGTGAGCGTCCAGTTGTCAGAATAGTGACCTTGTTCAAAATGTATCTCACACGGCAAACAATTGCCAGGAACTCGAACATTGACCTCAAATTTACTTCTAATCACAAAAATAATGTTAAATATCGATTCCTCGTGCCAAAATTATATGGAATAGATGTCTCATGTGTAATTTTAAGTTCATTACCTAAAAAGTTATATTTTCAGCCCGGTCGATGACGGCCATCTTGTATTTGTGCAAAAATAACAGATTTCCCCATGGTTGCCATCTGGGCAACCAAGCTTCATTTTGTCTATGCGTGTCTGTGAACAAGAAACCACCATAAAACCGTACACTTTTGAGGACAACAAGGTTACTTCACTGGCAAATGGACTATCAGTCATTATCGCTTGAACCAAATACGCGATTTTGATGAAACTTGGCCAGGAGCTTCAAATCTAATGCTGAACGAAAGTGTATTGACTGCATCAAAATCTGTGCTCAATAAGGGGGTCTATGGGGAGTGGGGTGGGGGGAAGGGGTTTTGACACCCCCAAAATAGGTATTTGCTCTCTTATCTGATACTACACACACGATTTTGATGAAACATGACCACAACCATCATTACCTGTGATGTACCAAAGTTTGTTCATGGCATGACTCTCTGGACTCTCTGGAAAATCCTCTATTTCTCTTTGCCGATGACTCAACCCTCTGCCGTACCATCTGTCATCCCTCAGACCGGCAAGCAGCAGCTTCTTCGCTCACTGCAGATCTGGATAAAATCACAAACTGGTCCAACACGTGGAACATGTCTTTCAATCCAGACAAATCTCACACTCTCACTATGTCTCTTCGAAAGGACCGTTTACAAAACCCCCCCATCCACTTTCTCAACAATCCTCTGGAAGAAGTCTTTTCTTTCAAGCTTCTGGGTCTCACTATCTGCCATGACCTTTCCTGGGAAAGTCACATTTCCAACCTTGCCTCAAAAGCCAGTCGCCGAATGGGAATCCTCCGTCGTGCAAAGTCCTTCCTCGGCCCTCTTGAGCTCCTGACCACTTACAAAGCTTTTGTCCGTAGCCTGATGGAGTACTGCTCTCCCCTCTGGGCTGGTGCTCCTGCCTCCCACCTTTCTCGACTTCACGCTGTCGAAACCAGGGCTTTTAAGATCATTGGCATCTCCCGCAATGAAGCTGAGTCTTTGGGCCTCTCACTCAATCACCGCAGGTTGGTCGGTGGTCTTTCTGTCTTCTACCGACTCCTCTCCAGCCTTGCCCCCCTGCACTCTCTGCGATTTGTCCCAACCACATATCCACACGCCGCTCAAGGTCCTCCAACAACCCCCTTCTGGTAAAACTACCAAAATCACGAATCACTGCTCATTTTCACTCTTTCATTCCTCTTTTTCCCGCCTTTGGAATAAACTTCCTCACTCTATTCTTTCCCATTCTTCCCTTCAGGCTTTCAAAACAGCTGTTCACCACCACCTCTTATCTTCCCCCATCCAAATCCTCGATCTTTTCTACCCCCGATAATCCACCCAAGCCCACTTCCTTCAATTCTCCTGCTTTCCTTCCTGAAAGTCCCTTTAATGTCCATCTTCCCCTCGCCATGTTCCCCGTCCCATCCCCATCCCTCTCCCTTCCACAGTTCACCTGTGTCTGTTCCCCAATGTTTTGTCCCTTCCACTCCCGCCCCTCTTGTCTCATGCCTCCTTGCTGTGAGTTGTGTGTTAGCTCTCATACGAGCCTCGACCAAGGTATACAAAAAAAAAAAAAAAAAAAAAAAATAAAAATGGCATCAAAAAATTGAGGGTCTAAGGAGGTCGGCAGGGGGGGGGGGGGTTGAGTGACTTGCTCCTGATCCAGGTGAGCGTCAAGACAGGCGGTCCTCTGTTTGGACTTAGGATTCAGTACTCGCATGATTATTATTGTTTTGTAATATAATTGCTTAGTATTTTGAAATGTAGTGAAATGTTAACTCGGTTGATTAATCATCGTAAAAAATGACAATGGTACGGTGGATAATCCCAGGAAGGCACGAGTTTTGTTTCACTGGTATTGAATAAACAGCCTGTTTATTAGTCGCCTACTGGTTTCACTGGAGGGGACTATAGGTTTGCTCTCCGTCTGTCTGTCCGTTCCACCTGTGGTTTTTCAGACATTTTTCCCATACCCTTTAACATATTCAACTGAATCTTGGTACATCGATTTAATATGATAAGTTACACAATAAGTTCGAGTTTCAGGGCATTTCATCAATTTTTTTTTCACAATTATGCCCTTTTGGACTTAGAAAATATTACATCGGTAGGGGACACGTATATGCAAAGCAATTCTCGCTCTTGTTCCAACTGTTCTTAATCTTGGCGGTAACCGGCTCTGTGACTTTGGTGGTTGCTACATTCCTTCTTCGGCATGATCATCGAGTGTGGCCAGCTCCATGAATACAGGACAATATGCAAAATGGACATCAATTTAAAAGGTGACCGATTAATTACATAGCTGACGACTACTTCCAACAAAACAATGTCAGACTTCATATTATGGAGGATATCAGAAGTCATCGGAGAGATTGTGTGCCTGCCAACTCACGACAGAACCCACACCTGACATTTCCAGACATTGATTTTCGCTCCTTTGGGAATGACTTTTGTGAAGATAATGCATTGAAGAATGTATGGCAACTCTCTTCCATTGAATATCCTCTTTCGCCAGATATAATTAACATTTTTCATTTAAAATTGTCTGCTATATCGCCAGCCAGAGAGCCCTCGAGTGTGACTGTTTAGGATACTGAACGTATAACCAGGAACGAGGAGGTTATTCAGGGAGGCCAACTTGCTAAACAAGGGCATCTCACCCCATCTTCCTGGAATATGTACAATGAAAGTGTCAACGTTGCGCGAAGAAGCTTACTTAGACATGGAATAAGCTCGACCACAAGGAACATAAATTTATGAACAGTAAAGGAGATCATGAATGAAGATGGGAAGTGTCATGAAGCGTTGCAAAGTAATTGTCCTGAAAGCCTGATAGGAAAAGCAAATTTAGGATAATTGCCACAAGAGCCTGACAAAATGTGAAACATTTACACTCATCTAGGGGTGGGTCATAGAAAATATAAACCTCTAAACCAGATTATTTTGGTCCTGTGGAACATAAACGCCTCTCGTATACTCACGTTGGGTGGTGTTTGGCCGACTCGGTGTACTTGCCCAGTTGTGGGGCTCCATAGCTGAAATATTCACAATTGTGCATTTTGTGATAAAAGAACCAAATTTGGCACAGATAGACTAATACATTATGAACAAATCTGGTTATTGGGGCATCGCAGATTTGGCCTCTGATGGCCGTGGCAACCATCTTACGAAATGGCTGCCAGTGGTTGAATAACTTCACAGACTTGCTGAACTCTGTGGACAAGATTGTGGAAATAAGGGCTAATTACCCGAAAGGTGAAAAATACACCTGTAAAACATGGTCGAGAACAGATTTCTGCCTGATTCTGGAAGAATCATTCGGCAAAATAAACGGAAAGGCTTGATTCCACACCACCAATATTGCATTGATTGTTCCTTGTCACCATGGGAGGTGGTGGTGGTGATGGTTGTGGTAGTAGTCGGAGTAGCATTTCAGAACCAGCATATTCACAGATATTAACGAGGCATGAAAGAACCTCTTTGTGAAGAAGAACAATGTGCAGCTGATCCCGCCAACTTAGGCAGCTTTGGAGGAGCATACCAAGAGAGAGGTCTACCAGAGAGGCAATGTGTGGGGTCAGACACTGCTGTCTCGACTAGTACTGCCTTCACCCACCAGATGGGGGTGGATCAAGACTGATGACAATCTGTTCAAGCCACAATGGACCACACTACCTGACGCGGCCCAGACCTGCTACGAGCTTGTGTCCTGCAAATGCAAGGAGTATGGTGTGAAGGGCTGCAAGTGCAGAAAGGCTGTCCTTGAATGTAGTCCTGTGTGTGTGTGATGGTGAGTGTTCACATAATTGACACCTTGGCCTCCAATGAGACATTATTAGAACCATGACTGTGACAATGATGATGCCTGAGGTTCTGAACATAATTAACTCTGATATCTGATGATGACTGCACTCGATATTCAACACCATGGTGATACTGTTTGACTCATCTATCGAATGCTTTTCAGGATTTTGTACTTTTTTTTGTTCCAACCGTGCCATAGCAATGTTTTTTTTTCTTCTGGTAGATGAACATGATGGATAGCTCCACTTAGATTTAGTTTCTGCTCACAATTTAGGCCGACACTTAGACATGGGTTAACAGAAATGGAAGCGTAAAATAGATTCTTTTCTTTTTTTGCTTTGATAATTTTCAGACACCTCATCTGATTATGCTCTTTATGGCAATCACGACAGGTCAGCTGACTGGCTTGGTGGTCTCAGTATGTTATGAATAATACAAGGTTATTTTATCACAGAAAATAACATTTCTGCACCATTGCGTTGTGTCACCAACATATCCATTTTATAACCCCATATAGTACTATGGCTGATTAGCAACGAATAATAATAATAATCTCCTCGGACCTACCATTATCGAATTACTCCAATGAAACCATCTACTTCCTCTGAATTAAGCAGGTCCTCATATATAGTGACCACATCACTTGGTAGCCATTTTATAAGATGGCTGCCACAGTTTTCAGGGCCCCAATCTGCAATGCCCCAACATCCCGATATGATCGACATATATTCGTCCATCTGAGCCGCATTTTGTGGTTTCATCACAAAATTCACAATGGGTTTGCTATGGTGCCCAACTCCAGGGAACATTGGCGACGTTGAGCATGAGCCATAGGAATTGAAGCCACTTACTCTTTATAGTACTTCAGGGGGGAAGGAATTGAGAGGGGCATGGTCTGATTAATTGGAAAAAGAAAACAGGGAAGGGGGGGTTGAATATTTGGGAAAAGGTTAGAAAAAAATGAAGGGAAAGGAAGAGCTCAAAAGATGATGGAAGCAAGGTGTTGGAAATGAAGTGGAAGTGTAATGTATGGATTGCAAAGAGAGGGGGAGTGGGCAGGAGGTCATCTCAAATTTTGGAACATTTATGTATGTGCTACAGAGATGGCCTCAACCTTTATCAGGCATGTTTAAGTTATACCAATGGCCTTCACTCACATGGGTAAAACAAACCTTAATTTTGGAGAAAATATGAAAGGAACATATATGTTGTGTCGAGAATGGTGTATGGTGATTTGTAAAGCAGTGCCGTGATGAGTTTGCACACAGAGGTTGGCACAAGTTATTTAATTTGGGTGCTTACAGAGATTACTTCCAGCCTTTACAATAAGAACATGAAAATTATTACCTCTTCCACCAAAGGTGGACAGAGGATGTGTTTTCACCCCTGTCTGTCTGTGGGAAAGATACCTCAAAAAGTTATGAACAGATTCAGACAAAACTTGGTGGACAGGTTGGACGTGCGACAAGGACGAATTGATGAGATTTTGGTGAAGTTCCAGATCCAGATCCGAATACAAGAAGTTTTGAAGTGATTCGTCGCAATTGAAAGATGGAGACACAAACGAAATGTGGCAAGATATCTCAAAACGTTGTGGACGAAATATGACAAAACTTGGTGGATGAGTTGGGTAGGTGACAAGAACAAGCTGGTTAGATTTTGATTCAGGTCCAGATCCAGATGCGGCCTATCAGTGGGATACAAAACGTAAACTACTCAGTCTGGCAGAGGTACGCGCTCTACCGAGTGCTGTTCTCGTTAATACCGTGTAATGGTAGGAGGTTAAAAAAAGTTACATCGTGATCTTATATTTGGATGCAAATAAATAAATAAAAATCACATAAAGAATCTTTTTCTTTTTACATGATGCAAACATAAATTGCATAATTAATTTATTTTAATCAAGAAAACTGTTTGCCAAAAAAAAAACTGAGAAGTTGGGGAAACTAACTCGATAGAAGAACAGAATTATTGATAAATTAACTTTTGTAACACCCTGTACTGCGGTTGCAGACTTTACATCCATAAATTGAGACAATACTCTGTGCGGAGCGTTGTTGCTGCAATAGCAGTCTCCTTGGCATACTGGGCACAATCCGAGACGGGTCGCCACTCCGACACAGTATACCAGCAAGCTGGCACTCGTTTTGCCGACCTCGAAAGGATGACAAGCAGAGTCAACCCCACCTGGTATTAATTCAACAACCGAGTGGGATTTGAACTCAGGATCCGAGGATCCCAAACCCACCACCATAATCATTAAGCCAATACCAGGCATAGACTTTGCAAATGCCCCCACATCTGAATTTTGCATCATGTTTATTGACAGTTGCCGAAATCAAAACTAACAAGTGAAAAGCACGGGACAGCAAAGAACAGTAAGTGCCCTCACATGACGGTTTTCACACATTACCAATGCAATGTGCCATGAGCTCGCAAATCCAAACAGTCATTAGTTCAGCTGAATGACACTCAGCTAAGTGTTCCAGCACAAGTAACTGCAAGTTTGACTCACTCTTATAGAATGCAAACATATAATTCTTGCACAGAGAGAGAGAGAGAGAGAGAGAGAGAGAGAGAGAGAGAGAGAGAGAGAGAGAGAGAGAGAGAGAGAGAGAGAGAGAGAGAGAGAGAGAGAGAGAGAGAGAGAGAGAGAGAGAGAGAGAGAGAGAGAGAGAGAGAGAGAGAGAGAGAGAGAGAGAGAGAGAGAGAGAGAGAGAGAGAGAGAGAGAGAGAGAGAGAGAGAGAGAGAGAGAGAGAGAGAGAGAGAGAGAGAGAGAGAGAGAGAGAATATATATATACCATTATATTTATATATATATATATATATATATATATATATATATATATATATATATATATATATATATATATATATATATATATATATATATATATATGCATATACAGTGCCTATAAAAAGTCTACACCCCCTTTTCAAAATTTTCACCTTTTGTTGCTTTATAGCCTGGAATTAAATTGCATTAAATCAGACTTTTCCCATCTTTATTTACACATCGTAACCCACAACTTCCAAGTGAAAAACAAAGTCCACAAATTTCAGATAATTAATTTTAAAAAAACAAATGTGCAGAACCGGAGCGCAAGTGAAATGGTAAACAAGTCGAGATGAACTCGTTCAAAGTTCAAAAGCCAAAGATACAGAAATATATATTATTAGTATTTTTAACCATGGAATGTTCAGGTTTGAGACCAAGGCCAGATACACAATAAATGCTAACGGAACAAATTCCAAGGTTACTATTTTAAAGAACAAGTGCACCCCGTTTTGTTTATAAAATATCTGTTGCAATGCATATAAAATTAAATATTTAGTGTTCCTAAATCCTGTGAAAAAAAAAACAACAAAAAAAAAAACAAGCAGTCATAGACTGGTACTTACGAAATCGTCAACTTGACCTCTGACCTTGTCTAATAAAAGCTATCTCACGAGAAGGTAGCGATGCAAACCAGAAGTTTCTACAATGATTCTGTACCAAACCATCAAAAATCGTAATGTCAACGGAAGCAAAAATCTCCATTTCTCCACGCAATTATTTAATATTATTTTATCAAAGTCACAAAACCGTAATATTCGGCCATCCACCAACAATATTTACATAATCCGACGGCTTAGCGAGTCAGGCATGCGACGATAACCTTTATTGGGATAAAAAAAGACTTTTAAACACCATCTTTATCCAAAATACCTTCAGCGCGCACACGCATAACCTTTACGTGACTCAACGACGCGTCTGCTCGAGCGCGCTACGCCACGTGACGAGCCGTGATGCGGCGAGTTAAATATTTTTTATACAATCTTAAAACGTCTCCAAAACATCCGATTTTTACCAGAATTTCGACAACCGAGTGTTAAGCGTCCGAAGCGATCGCAAAAACCGAAGACAAAATTAAAATCGAAGTTAAAACGGACTCGTAACGTTGACCGAAGCAAAAATACTCCATTCTCCACATTAATTTACGGAATTATGTTTGACCTCACTGTGACCTTGACCTTTGACCGATTTTGACCAAAATCTAAGCAGCGCTAGCCATCACCCTCCTGAATCATGTGCTGTAATTTGACATTGGTAGCTTCTTCCGTTCTCGAGTTATCGTGCCTACAAACAAACACACAAACACACACAAACAAACAAACACACAAACAGAGGATGGAAGTCATCAATATACTTACACAATCTTTAGATTTCGTAAGTAACAAGCAGTCATAGACTGGTACTTACGAAATCGTCAACTTGACCTCTGACCTTGTCTAATAAAAGCTGTCTCTCGAGAAGGTAGCGACGCAAACCAGAAGTTTATACGATGATTCTGTACCAAACCATCAAAAATCGAATGTTTGACCTCACTGTGACCTTGACCTTTGACCGATTTTGACCAAAATCTAATCAGTGCTAGCCATCACCCTCCTGAATCACGTGGTGTAATTTGACATTCGTAGCTTCTTCCGTTCTCGAGTTATTGTGCCTACAAACAAACAAACACACACACACAAACACACACACACACAAACAAACACACAAAGAAACACACACACAAACACACAAACATATGACGGAAGTCATCAATATACTTACGAAATCTAACAACATTTGAAAATCAGATGCGTAATCTTACCTGAACTAGCTGCTTACTGATTCGTCTGAAGAGTTTCTCAGCTGTTTCGGCAACAAGTACCAAAGCCTTTCCACCTCTCTCCCATAAATCCACAAAATGGTGCAAAGTCAATTCAGAAATCACAAAGTTGAGATATATGTCGTTCAAAGATTGATCGATGGTAGAAATGTTTGACTTTTCCTTTTGAGTAGTTGCTGCAAAGTTTCTGTACACCTTCTCATTTTGGAGTTATTAGAGGAATATACAGTGGTTCACATATGCCAACTACGATGGTGAAGGTGGATTTCAACACGTTTTCGTGGTTTTCTCATTGTTTTTCGAGTAAATGGAGAACTTCTTTGACGAACTGATTCACAGAAAAAATGTCAAAGTTTGTTTTCTGCAGTACTCTGGAAAACGACAGGAAAACACTCGAAATGCTTTCTATGACTGTCATATCGACAAAAAATTGAACATTGTTCACAGAACTTAACAATGTTTGAGCTTTGAGTACAGCTTCCCTGTGTGACATACTTTTCATCAAGTCGAAGGCATTAATTACAGCTGTAATTAGTTTGACAAAGACAACCACACCGTCATGGCACTCTGCCCACTGGGTTTCACACATGGGCTTTAGTCTTGAGTGGCCACCCAGCTGGAGTTGCCTTTTCAATTGTGTTGCATAAAATATCAGATCACTGAGCAGATCTGGAAAAAAAAAAAACCACAAGATTCCTGTACGGGGCCGAAGGTGTTGTGAATAACTGGAAGTGCTGTTGCACTGCTGCTGATCACCAAATTTAAGACATGATTGAAACAATGTGTGTACGTGGGTAATGGGTATTATTTATCATTCATATTATAATGCAGACCACGGTGAACATCATTCATTGCGCTGGCCCTATCATAGCCTTTGAAAAATTGCAAATGTAGGCCAAGTTTAGCGAGCTACTAGTGAATGACAGAAGCTAAACCAGAGATGGTCATATCCTCCACATCAATGTAGGAGCTCCACATCATATCCTCCAAATCAATCCATCAATTAAAAAATCTTCAACAACAGTATCCTTGTGGACATAGCGTAAAGAGATACTCAGCTGCTCCATTCGGTAAAGAGATACTCAGCTTGATGAAGGATATAATTAAATAAGGCCGTTAATTATCTTCAAAAGGGATGTTTTAATGAACCCAAACACCCAATTTTCACTCTTGCACTTCCTTGGAGTTTTCTTCATATGCATGCAAAGTTTCAGGCTGCTCGGTTTTATGGTTTTGGAGGACCACACAACACACACACACACACACACACACACACACACACACACACACACACACACACACACACACACACACACACACACACACACACACACACACACAAACACACACACACACACAAACAAACACACACACACAAACAAACACACACACACACACACATACACACACACAAACACACACATTGCCTTGAATAGTTTCGATACTTGATGTCCCAAAGCTTCTTAGAAACCTTCCCATATATAGATATTTGATGAGAATGCCAAAGAATTTCCTTCTGTCTCCATCTTGTCCACCCCATGTATCCTCTCTGACCCCGAAATCCTCCCCACACCTATTGTTTGTCCAAATCTCTATATTTTGTCGTTAAACTCAGCTGTTGGTGTCCCCACCCCCACCACCTCTCTATGTACTGTTGCTTTTGTGTTGTTGCGTCCTGATCCATTATTTAATTTTTATTTTTCCAGCTCAGGCGTGGTGTATTTCCTGCAGTTGACTGAAAGTTTTGCTTCACTTCTTCCTCCGCTCCGTATAAGGGAAGGCGTAATGCAGCTTGGAAGGCTTAATTTACAGGAGTAGTCTGTTCCAGTTTAAATGATCCATGGCCTCACATTTACAGTTATTGACGTCCACAAAACTCAATTGTCTTGATGATGTGCACAAGACACTCCCGATTTGCTCCAACCGCCTTTTGCCTGCCAATCTCAATAACATTTCGAACATCTGTACTCTCACCACTGAACGCTTTAATGAAATCATGAGCCTTCTGTGCGGAGACTTTGTGATATTGAGTAATCTCGAGAGAAGTGTAGAATTCTATGGTGTCTTTATATTTCGTAAAGAGACTTGTAACAAGCCTCCTGGGCTTCAGTTCACTTCTTGTGACACCATCAGGTGCAAATGCCAAATATAATATTTCAGGAACCACTTCTGCTGAAAAGTGTGTTTCGGTTTCTTACCGTTTGCAGTTTGAGACACAGGAAACTTATCAGTACACTGTGGTATCCAGCAATCTTTCAGTGCTCCCATTCGATCCCCGTCACTCAAGTGACGACGACAAAATAAATCACCATCATGTTTTTTCACACGTAGAACGTATTGAGGAAGAGGCGAGAATACCTGCACTTGGTCCTGCACTTGATGTATTCTTTTTTTTTCTTGGGACGGAGACCGAGGTCGTTTTGACGATGATGCCGGAGCTGAAGAAAGGGTCTGTTTTGTTTTTAAAATTCTTTTTCATATTTAATCCAGGAGCGAAGCGTGTGTTTCTCTAAATCGGTATCACCGACTACACAACATACATAGTTTTAATTGGTCACATTTTGTCAGCTGTACATGTGTGCTTTTCATGGGATGCATTTTGTCAGTTGACCGACATGTGTGCTTTCCATTGGTCACAATTTTTCAAATGTTTGCTGCATGTGCATGTAAGGGTTTCATCGGGTGGAAGGGTAAGCAATATTTGCTTCGGTACAGTACATACAAATTTGTCGCTGCTAATGAAAAAAATTGTAATGGCGTTTATGGCCAAGGAGGGGGCTCAAGTCCCTTGAGACCCCCCCTCCTCCCGACCGTTGTATGTATGTATGTGTTTGCTTGAACTTGTGCTTTGTCATTAGGGCTAAAATGCCCATCTCAAGCTTTGTTACAATGTTCGATTTTATTGCCTTTTTATTTTGAAAAGGTTACTTCATTAGAGGCCAGTGGTCCCCAAACCAAAACATTGATGGTTTTTCCATCTGTGTGATTGGATGTTTTTTTATTGTTTGACCAAGAGTTTTGCCTAAGATGCAGGTGCATTTGTTTGACAAGATTTGCTTGACCATGTACTTTTGGTGTTAGGGCTGAAGTACATTTCTTTAGATTTGTTTTAATCTTTTATTTTTTAACATTTTTCTACTAAAAAGAGCCATCTCTCAAAAGCCAGAAGCCATTTCTAAAAAGCTCTTGAGGAGGTTCAGTCACTCAAACTCCTGGGTCTCACTATCAGCTCTGATTTTTCTTGGGTAAGCCACATTTCAACGTTGCCCTCCAAAGGCAGTTGCGCTGACTGTGCATCCTCATTCAGACAAAGTCCTTCCTTGGCGCACCTGAACTATCCACCGACAAGGTATTCGTCCACAACTTGATGGAGTACTACTCGCTCCTCTGGGTGACTCCCATGCCTGACCCCTTACTCAGATTGATGTCGTGGAAACCAAGGCCTTCAAGATTATTGGGATCTCCCACGATGAAGCTGAGTCCATGGACCTAACACTTTCCCATTGCAGACAGGCCAGTGGTCACTCTGTCTTATTCCACCTCCTTTGTGATCTTGCACCCTCTGCTCCTTCTGTTATTTGTGTTCCCAAGGTTCCTGCAAGGCACACATGGTCCACATTCAACCCCCTTCTGCTCAACTCCACCCATCAGTTCCTCTTTTTCCCCACTTGTGGAACCAACTTCCACATTCTCTTCAATCTCATTCTTCCCTCCACGTCTTCAAGGCAGCTATTCACCACCATCTCAGATCATCCCAAATTCAAAACCATTATCTTTTCTACCCTTGTTATCCCCTCTCACACCCCAAAGCCTTTCTCATTCCAAATTTCAAGTTTTCCCTCCTGAGAGTTTCCATCTGTCTCCATCTTGTCCACCCCATGTATCCTCTCTTACCCCTCAATCCTCTCCACACCTATTGTTTGTCCCAATCTCTCTGTATTTTGTCGTTAAACTCAGCTGTTGGTGTGTCCCCTCTCTGTACTGTTGCTTTTGTCTTGTTGCGTCCTGATCCATTCAGTATTTTCGCTCTTCCACGAGCCTTGACTGCATACAAAAAAAAAAAACCCCACATCCATGGATGGATTCCATTCCCCAGCAGGTGGGCTGGAGATTTTCTAATAAAAGGCCTTGAAAGCCTATGTTGGCTGACTCATCCTGTGGTTGACAGTGAAGCAGCTGACACTGCTTTATCGAGTGGGCGATTCTGTGTCTTTCACAAACTGAAACCGAGCCAGATTTAGTAATCGATTTGCACGTGCGTGCATGTACGTACACACAGATATCCTCCTGTTCAGTGCGCTGAAAATTTTTCATTTCAAACTTCCCTGCTCGTACTGTCATCATTGAGGGCCCTCTGGTGCAGTGCAGGTATGTACAGGATACTGAGGTGACATAAAAAGGAGTATGAGGAGGGGTGGAGTCGGTGTCAGTGTTGCCAAATCTTTCCTGCTTGGTCTATATTTCCTTTGTAAGAGAAGCAAATGTATCCCGTGAAATTAAAAAGTTGTGTGCTATTCCCCAATTACAATCCAATGTAAAAAAAATGTCCTCATTTGGCAAATGTGGGTGAATGACCATGCTTTGCGATTAACCAGCCAACTGCATTTCCGGCCCATTTCATGCGATTTCCATTAGGCCAAACAAATGACATCAGATGCCCTTGCTGAACATCTCTATGAATATAAACTACACACCATGTGCCATTGCCAATGCTGAGCCTCTACATGTTAGTCTTGCGACGTGTACACACTTTCCTCATGCCTTTTCGTATGAATTATTCAGGCTTTCAGGGAGTAATGTCATTGCTTTTACATTTGATTCATCTGAGAGTTTGCACACGAGATACTTTTTTAAAAATATATTTTTTAATTACTCAAACTATTGAATTTTTCACTCCGTCGAACTGACACGTCTTTCATCTTTTTTCTGTCCAATTTAATGCATACTTTTATCATCCTTTGAAGGAGAGAAATTGTTTCGAACAAAAATGATCGGTCAAGTTAATGCATTGGTCAGGCCGGTTGGACGTTCGGAAAAGTTTTCACTGTTGCAAATATTTAGCCGTTAAGCAAGAAAAGCGATTGATGCCATTCATAATCATACAATGAAGTCTTTCAAAAGGATGGTGGTGGAAGGGAGAGACATAATTATGAATGGTTCTTGGAGAAATTAATTTTTAAGGATGAACAGCAGGAAACCTTGGCATGACACCATTATATCCACAATAATGTTACCACAAAGTGAATCATTTAACAGGGAACATACATCTAATCTTTTTTCATGATGAGTAAGGGAAGGATGTGGAAAAAAGGAATGGTAAGGGAGTTGGTTTGGAAATGGGGGGGGGGTAAAAATAAAACAGGGGAGGCAATGTGTGAGAGAGAGAGAGCGAGAGAGAGAGAGAGAGAGAGAGAGAGAGAGAGAGAGAGAGAGAGAGAGAGAGAGAGAGAGAGAGAGAGAGAGAGAGAGAGAGAGAGAGAGAGAGAGAGAGAGAGAGACAGAGAGAGAGACAGACAGAGAGAGACAGAGAGAGAAGAGAGACAGACAGAGAGAGAGAGAGAGACAGACAGACAGAGAGAGAAGAGAGACAGACAGAGAGACAGAAGAGAGACAGAGAGAGAGAGAGAGAGAGAGAGAGAGAGAGAGAGAGAGAGAGAGACAGAGAGAGAGAGAGAGAGAGAGAGAGAGAGAGAGAGAGAGAGAGAGAGAGAGAGAGAGAGAGAGAGAGACAGACAGACAGAGACACAGAGACACAGAGACAGAGAGAGAGAGAGACAGACAGACAGAGACACAGAGACACAGAGACACAGAGAGAGATACAGCCAGACATAATTTGATGTTGCACGTCGACCAATATGCATCCGCTCACATGAACTTTTTGCTTTCTCTAACTTTGACCTAAAACCTCAAGACTGACCTCAATATCTCATCTGTACATATGTATCATGGTACATGTACTTAGTTTAGTTAAAATCCCACAGCTGATGGCTTCATATTGACAAGAGGTTTAATGTGACGTCTGACCCTTGACCTTATCGTAACAAATAATGTATCATGGATAGATGCACTAATGGAGGTTAATAATACTTGTACCAAGTTTGATTAAAATCCCTTTAGCTCTTCTCAGGTATCACATTTTTACTTGACATGACCTCTGACCTTTGACCTATTGATGTCAAAATATAATCAGTTCACCTTAGCATCATAATATATACTTCTGCCAAGTTTGGTCAAAATCCCATCACTGGTTCACAAGTTTGAATCATCAAAGTAATTTTTACCTCATGGGACCTGTGACCTTTGACCTCTTCACCCCATAATCTTAGCATTTTATCTTTACATCATTAAACATACTTGTACCAAGTTTGACTTTGATCCCTTTCACAGTTCTTAAGTTATCACGTTAACAAAAATCTCTCACGGACGGACAACCCGAAAACATAATTCCTCCGATGACTTTGTCACAGAGGCAAAACAAAAATGTTTAATAAATAATGACGAGTGGGATACAGTCAAGGCAGAGCAGGTGAGGACTTGGGACATTCCAGAATAAGTGGGTTTCATTCTGGCTTAAGGCAGCAGTATAAAGGCTTTGGATTCTCAGTGTCTGTAAACTGAGCTCGTATCAGGAGAATGACCACGTCACTATCAGATTGCTGCCAAAAACCCAGCTTGCTTCAGGGAATGAGTAATCTGCCTGCTCCACCTGGTCTGGTCTAAATGTGGAACACCAGTCCACACTATGTGGTTGACTCTTAATGTCCTCAGGGAAAACTGGGAGACAGCATTAAATGCTGCCTATAAAAAGGCAGTGCCACCAAAAAATATCATTGGCTATGAAAAGTTATTGGGTGGGGGAAGGGATAAAAACATGTCAATGGCCCCATAGGAAGCAAAATGGGTAATAAAAAAAGTGTGCCAGTCAAGTTTGACCTCCAAGATGGCAGATAAACTAAGGTACGTGACCTTCTGACATCATGTGAGAAACCGCGATATATATTTATAATGGCTGAGACTTGTTCGGTACGACAACAGGAACCCTTTAGAGATACAGTGTGATGGACATGGAAGGAACACACAAAATTAAACATAGTAATACTTCTCGAAGCAATAGAAAAATATACTTGGAAGGGCACTCGGTAGAGCCCATACCTCTGCCAGGCTGATTAGTTTACGTTTTGTATCCCACTGATAGGCTGGATCTGTATTCGGGCTTGAACTAAAAATTAATTACCATGTTCTTGTCACCTTTCCAACTCGTCTACCAAGCTTCGTCCGAATCCGTCCATCACGTTTTGAGATATCGTGCTATGTATCATTTTAGCCCGATCACTCAATGATGAAGAATCACTTTAAAAAACACAATTCTCGGATCCGGATCCAGATTCGGATCTTCATCAAAATCGAATCACTTCTTCTTTGTTACATACCCAACCTTCCCACCAAGTTTCTTCCGAATCCGTCCACAACTTTTTGAGGTACAGGTACACCTCGATTTACATCCACGAAGTGTTGTTGACAACTGTGACTTAAATCGAAACCACTTAAATCGAATTAATTTTTTTCCATATGAAATATAGGAATGAAATACGGTTATGTGAGTGGTGGGGAGGGAGACTTCATAATTTTCACCTGCAATATTACCTTTTTGGCTGAAACAGAGATTATGTTTTAGTCTCTATATATTCTGCTACATATTGTTTTTGGCCCCATCTCTCAATGCTGAAGAATGACTTGAAAAATTCTCGGATGCGGATCTGGATTCAGATCTTCACCAAAATCGAATCAGTCATTGTCATACGCCCAACCTCTTCACCAGGTTTCATCCGAATCTGTCCTCAACTTATTGATAATATCGTGCAATATCGTTTTTAGCCCCATCTCTCAATGGCGAAGAATGTTAAAAATTAAATAATTATCGGATCCAGATCTGGATTCACATCTTTACCAAAATTAAGCGTTGCTGTCCTTGACCGGTTAACTACATAACCCAAAAATTCAGAACGATTGCTTAAAAACTGTGGCCAAAAATCCTGTGACAGACAAACAGCACACACATAAATGCTCCAGATGAACATACTTGGCAAAAAAATTTTTTGCGAGAAGTAACAAACAAACGGACAGACAGGGGTGAAAACATAATCTCCGCCCACCTTCAGTGGGGGAGGTAACAATAGGAAGGTATATGGAAGGAGCACACAAACAACCACAACCACAGCCGCAACAACAGCAACAATTGAACATGAGCAACTACGTGTTATCCCCCCAAAAAATCATTTTTTCGTGTGTTTCACTTCATTCTACATCCTCTATGAGACTCACAGAATAGACATACAATATCTTTGTGAAAAGGCTTGTGTTGGCTTAACGGCGAGGGTGGCTGTCTTGGGATATTAGGGTCCTGAGTTTGTGTCCTGTTGGTTGCTGAATTAACACCAGGTGGGGTTGACTCAGCCTGTCATTCAGACCTTCTGAGGTTGTTGAAATGAGCACCAATGTACTGATATAGGGGCACACCATCAGTGGCACAGCCGTGCCCCAACAAAATGATAGCTACCTGGCAGCCAAGCCACCATGTTCAAGAAGAAGAAAAAGATGTTTGTGAAGTACTGTACATCCATGCTATCTTTTAATTAAATCCATCAAAAAAGCGATGGGGAAGGCACAGCTCATTATTATATAAATCAAGCAACATTCCAGTACACACTCTCCATTCATTTGTGAGGGTAGACTTTCCAACAAATGCTAAACTTGACCATTAAGTGATTTGAGTTGGCACAAATAGGGTTGTAAAAGAGCGGGGACTCTTGAGTAACCAGTTAATTGATGTTCTCCTATTCACTGCATGATAAGTGCAAAGATAACTTATCACTGCATGATAAGTTCAATCAGCCCCAAAGAGTTTTATGAGAAGCCAGTGTGCTTACAGGCATATATTGCTGATTAATATTGCTTGGTAAGTACCTTGGACATCACCTGCACCTTTTGTTTCTCTGGCACTTTCCAAGTCTGCATCCCATGAACCCAGCTGGCCATAAAATATTTGTAGTTGTTTCGGCTCTTATAAGCTTTTATACCCTCCTTTGTGTAGTAGGAGGAAGTGTTTAGACGATAATTGAAGATATCAGGGTACTGGAGGTCAGGTAGCTGCTCCGCATTAGCATGTTTCTCCATGGGGGTCAGCAGGTTTCCCCAGCAAGCTGTAGAGATCTGTGACCCCCAGCGACTTCTAATTTCTGGATATACCGGTGCCTGTTGGACTTATCTCAGTGAGGAACAACGTTTGATAAGCTCAAGCCACTTCTCGTTGCAGATATTTCTCCAGACATTTTGAGTGATCTCGATTCAGATTGTTTACAATGTGGATGACCTACAAAATGGCAGACCCAACAGGTGGTGATATCACCAGCTTACGTCAGTGAGAAAGCTCTATATTGTGCTTAACTGAAGAACCACATTGGAGGTCTTTGTTGAAGAAGAACCACATTTATACAAGGATCCAATGCTGGAGGTATAGGAGATGAGATGGTGAAACTTTGCTCAATCCAGTGAATAGCTGAACAATTCAGCTGCTGATGCTCAATCAAAACAATATTAACCAGGCACAACAAATCCCACCCATTTAAGGCACAAAGTCTTCGGACCCTACCGATCTTCACAAATATGCATTTTTCACTATAGGAATGGGTAGGATTATAAGTGACAAATAGAATAAAGTTCACTATACGCTTAGTTTGAAGTAAATCAGATCATTTTTGAGGAAGTTATGAGCGAAAAATGACTTTGATCTTTTCGTGACCTTGACCTTGACCTTTGATCCAATTGAACCCAAAAGTTAATGGGGTCATCCAAGGTTCATTGGCCACCTGTGGATTGATTTTGATAGTGTTTGCTAAAGCCGTTTTGCCATAAAGTTGCTAACAGACAGACAGACAAACAAACAAACAGACAAACAAACCGGACGATTACAATATCCCGCTCCCTCCCTCTGGGGGGGGGGGGATAATAAATAATAATAATAATAATTGGAACCATACTCTGTACAGAGAGTGTCGGTGCTGCTGAAGCAGTTTCCTGGGCTATTGGGCACAATCCTGGACGGGTCGCCACTCCGACGCAGGATACTCGAATGGCTCAATTATCTCAGCAAGCTGGTACTCAATTTGCCGACCTCAGAAGGATGACAGGTTGAGTCAACCCCCTGGTGTATTAATTCAGCGGCCAACGGGGATTGAACTCAGGACCCTAGGATCCCAAGCCAGCACCCGAACCACGAAGCCAACACCAGGCTCAAAACAATATTGGTTTAGTCCATATAAACTGCAACACTTCAGTCGAGCTACTGAACAAAATCCTAAAAGATCAAAAAGGACATCATCACTATCATTGGTCAAATGAGTGTGGGATAAATATCTGAGTAATGCATCGATTGAATGTGGCTCAAGAACATATTGTTGCCATGATGGAAAAGACCCCAATATGCATTCAGAGATGAAGGATTTTCTGTAGACATCTTTCTTTAGTTTATGTGAGATAGATTTCATACCTTTTGTATCGAGTGTTATTTTGGAAGGGAGATATGCCTTGAGTTCGAATGTTCAATTTCTCTTTAATCCCTCTGTCTATCAATCCATCTTTTGATCCTTCTTTGGTTCCAGCTGCCCATCCATCGCCGGTCCCTCGCCATGTTCGCCTTTCAAGCCCGTAACTCGTCGTTATTCCTCATGATCCTGATCTTTGCCCTTCCAACCTCCCCCTTCCTCCTTTTCCATTCCACATCTAAAACATCCGAAACCAGCTCAGATAAGCAGTACGACCTCAGTTACGGGTCACAGGTACATATGGGATTGGCCGGCCTTCATGGTGTGGTATCATACTTTTCGAACA
This sequence comes from Eptatretus burgeri, assembly GCF_056783735.1. Classification (NCBI taxonomy): domain Eukaryota; kingdom Metazoa; phylum Chordata; class Myxini; order Myxiniformes; family Myxinidae; genus Eptatretus; species Eptatretus burgeri. The sequence goes on along the minus strand of NC_140963.1, from coordinate 124,118,449 downwards.
CGATCCTCTGCGTTGGCCAATGTCTCAATCACCCATCCATAGGGTCAGTCGTTCCTGTGTACATCCATCTTCAGCAGAACGATGCCACCGACACAGATGTTGCATTTCTTGATTTGCAACCTCGTATGGGGCTCCAGGGTCAGAAGATATTCTTTGCACCATCGTGCCCAGAAGGTATTCGCCAAATGCTGTACTCTTCACCACTGAAAGCCGAATATGCATGTCGGATGACCAAAATCACTTGGTGGTGCACAAAGAGGCATTGTCTTCTACTTCCATTCGAGAAACATGTGAAACGTTGTGTTCCCAATGAACGTTCGTGTTTGGTAACTAATACGGCTATGGAACGAAACTCCGGATCGTTAACCATTTTTACAGCAGGCAAAGTGGGTTTAATGGGTAGTTCAGAATCACAGAGAAATCCTGGCCCAGACAGCCATAATAACTCCATCAGGTCATAGTGTTTCATGGAGCAAGCTTAATAGGCTTAATCCAGCTGCCAAAATATTGTCAAATCCATCCGCCCCAACACAGAGAACATCAGACATCGCTTCCAAATGGGCCTTAGTCATGGCAGTTTCTTCCTCCCACTTCAGCTGTTTGCGATGTATCTGTTGCTGCATAGCTTCCAATTGTTGCTGCATTTGCTGCTGCTTGAGATCACTCTGTGCTATGCAGCCATCAATCATTGCTGCATCTGTTGCTCTTCGAGTAGTCATCCAGCTTCATCCGATTTACATCCCATCACAGCTCTGACAGAAGCATCTGCTGCTTCTGCTTTGGCCTTCAATAAGAGCAAAGACCTGGAAGAGTTGGACGAAACCCGGGAGCCAGCGACAGACTGTGTATGAAGCGAGCTCGACATGGCTGCTCTTGACAAACCATGGGAGCCAGCGACAGACCACATGTGTAACAGAGCTCGACATAGCGGCTCTTCTTCCTTCCAGTGGTGAGACGAGAGTGAAGTGAGGTTTTTACTATCCTGGAATGGCCTACATGTCCTAATTCTTGAATAAGAATGCTCCAGGCAGCTTAACCGACACTTTCAGAGGTCTAAATCACTTTTTCGTTGTTTAAAACACTCCAAGTGCAACGATAAAAACTGTGCTTTGTCCACAACAACCACACATTCCGGAACATGGGGCAGTGCCTCTCTGGCCTGCTTTTAGCAGAGATGATGCGACACATGGGCGGAGCATAAATATGCATGAGGAAAAACATGAATACGCATGAAGTAAAACATGAATATACATGAGGCAAAACATGAATATGCATGAAGTAAAACATGAATATACATGAGGCAAAACATGAATATGCATGATGTAAAACATGAATATATATGAGGCAAAACATGAATATGCATGAAGTAAAACATGAATATACATGAGGCAAAACATGAATATGCATGATGTAAAACATGAATATATATATGAGGCAAAACATGAATATGCATGAAGTAAAACATGAATATGCATGAAGTAAAACATGAATACGCATGAAGTAAAACATGAATACGCATGAAGTAAAACATGAATATACATGAAGTAAAACATGAAAACGCATGAAGTAAAACATGAATACGCATGAGGCAAAACATGAATACACATGAGGCAAAACATGAATATACACGAAGTAAAACATGAATATACATGAGGAAAAACATGAATACGCTTGAAGTAAAACATGAATATACATGAGGCAAAATATGAATATGCATGAAGTAAAACATGAATATACATGAGGCAAAACTGAATATGCATGATGTAAAACATGAATATATATATGAGGCAAAACATGAATATGCATGATGCAAAACATGAATACACATGAGGCAAAACTGAATATGCATTATGTAAAATAGACATGAGGCAAAACATGAATATGCATGAAGTAAAACATGAATATGCATGAAGTGAAAGATGAATATGCATGAGGCAAAACATGAATACGCATGAAGTAAAACATGAATATACGTGAGGCAAAACATGAATACGCATGAAGTAAAACATGAATACACATGAGGCAAAACATGAATACGCATGAAGTAAAACATGAATATACATGAAGTAAAACATGAATACGCATGACGTAAAACATGAATATACATGAAGTAAACATGAATATGCATGAAGTAAAACATGAATATGCATGAAGTATAACATGAATATGCATGAAGTAAAACATTAATAGACATGAAGTAAAATATGAATATACATGAAGTAAAACATGAATATTCACGAAGTAAAACATGAATACGCATGAAGTAAAACATGAATATACATGAAGTAAACATGAATATGCATGAGGAAAATCATGAATACGCATGAAGTAAAACATGAATATACATGAGGCAAAACATGAATATGCATGAAGTAAATCATGAATATACATGAGGCAAAACATGAATATGCATGATGTAAAACATGAATATATATAAGGCAAAACATGAATATGCATGAAGTAAAACATGAATATGCATGAAGTAAAACATGAATACGCATGAAGTAAAACATGAATAAGCATGAAGTAAAACATGAATATACATGAGGCAAAACATGAATACGCATGAAGTAAAACATGAATACGCATGAAGTAAAACATGAATACGCATGAGGAAAAACATGAATACGCATGAAGTAAAACATGAATATGCATGAAGTAAAACATGAATACGCATGAAGTAAAACATGAATATGCATGAGGCAAAACATGAATACGCATGAAGTAAAACATGAATATACGTGAGGCAAAACATGAATACGCATGAAGTAAAACATGAATACACATGAGGCAAAACATGAATACGCATGAAGTAAAACATGAATATACATGAAGTAAAACATGAATACGCATGACGTAAAACATGAATATACATGAAGTAAACATGAATATGCATGAAGTAAAACATGAATATGCATGAAGTATAACATGAATATGCATGAAGTAAAACATTAATAGACATGAAGTAAAATATGAATATACATGAAGTAAAACATGAATATTCACGAAGTAAAACATGAATACGCATGACGTAAAACATGAATATACATGAAGTAAACATGAATATGCATGAGGAAAAACATGAATACGCATGAAGTAAAACATGAATATACATGAGGCAAAACATGAATATGCATGAAGTAAATCATGAATATACATGAGGCAAAACATGAATATGCATGATGTAAAACATGAATATATATATATATATATAAGGCAAAACATGAATATGCATGAAGTAAAACATGAATATGCATGAAGTAAAACATGAATACGCATGAAGTAAAACATGAATATACATGAGGCAAAACATGAATACGCATGAAGTAAAACATGAATACGCATGAAGTAAAACATGAATACGCATGAGGAAAAACATGAATACGCATGAAGTAAAACATGAATACGCATGAAGTAAAACATGAATACGCATGAAGTAAAACATGAATATGCATGAAGTAAAATATGAATACGCATGAAGTAAAACATGAATATGCATGAAGTAAAACATGAATACGCATGAAGTAAAACATGAATATACATGAAGTAAAACATGAATATACATGAAGTAAAACATGAATACACATGAAGTAAAACATGAATACGCATGAAGTAAAACATGAATACGCATGAGGAAAAACATGAATACACATGAGGCAAAACATGAATATACATGAAGTAAAACATGAATACGCATGAAGTAAAGCATGAATATGCATGAAGTAAAACATGAATATACATGAGGAAAAACATGAATAAACATGAGGAAAAACATGAATATGCATGAAGTAAAACATGAATATACATGAGGCAAAACTGAATATGCGTGATGTAAAACATTAATATATATGAGGCAAAACATGAATATGCATGATGTAAAACATGAATATACATGAGGCAAAACTGAATATGCATGATGTAAAACAGACATGAGGCAAAACACGAATACGCATGAAGTAAAACATGAATATACGTGAGGCAAAACATGAAAACGCATGAAGTAAAACATGAATACACATGAGGAAAAACATGAATACGCATGAAGTAAAACATGAATATACATGAAGTAAAACATGAATACGCATGACGTAAAACATGAATATACATGAAGTAAACATGAATATGCATGAAGTAAAACATCAATATGCATGAAGTATAACATGAATATGCATGAAGTAAAACATTAATAGACATGAAGTCGAATATGAATATACATGAAGTAAAACATTAATAGACATGAAGTAAAATATGAATATACATGAAGTAAAACATGAATATGCACGAAGTAAAACATGAGTACGCATGAAGGAAAACATGAATATACAAGAAGTAAAACATGAATATGGATGAAGTAAAACATGAATACGCATGACGTAAAACATGAATATACATGAAGTAAACATGAATACGCATGACGTAAAACATGAATATACATGAAGTAAACATGAATATGCATGAAGTAAAACATGAATATGCATGAAGTATAACATGAATATGCATGAAGTAAAACATTAATAGACATGAAGTAAAATATGAATATACATGAAGTAAAACATGAATATGCACGAAGTAAAACATGAATATGCATGAAGTAAAACATGAATATACATGAAGTAAAACATGAATATACAAGAAATAAAACATGACTACGCATGAAGTAAAACATGAATACGCATGAGGAAAAACATGAATATGCATGAAGTAAAACATGAATATGCATGAAGTAAAACATGAATACGCATGAAGTAAAACATGAATATGCATGAAGTAAAGCATTAATAAACATAAAGTAAAACATGAATACACGTGAAGTAAAACATGAATATGCATGAAGTAAAACATGAATACGCATGAAGTAAAACATGAATATGCATGAATTAAAACATGAATATGCATGAGGCAAAACATGAATATGCATGAAGTAAAACATGAATACGCATGAAGTAAAACATGAATACACATGAAGTAAAACATGAATACACATGAAGTAAAACATGAATACGCATGAGGCAAAACATGAATATACATGAATTAAAACATGAATCAGCATGAAGTAAAACATGAATATACATAAGGCAAAACATGAATATGCATGAAGTAAAACATGAATATATATGAAGTAAAACATGAATACGCATGAAGAAAAACATGAATACGGATGAAGTAAAACATGAATACGCATGAGGCAAAACATGAATATGCATGAAGTAAAACATGAATACGCATGAAGCAAAACATGAATATACATGACGTAAAACATGAATACGCATGAGGTAAAACATGAATAAGCATGAAGTAAAACATGAATACGCATGAAGTAAACATGAATATGCATGAGGCAAAACATGAATATGCATGAAGTAAAACATGAATACGCATGAAGCAAAACATGAATATACATGACGTAAAACATGAATACGCATGAAGTAAAACATGAATAAGCATAAAGTAAAACATGAATACGCATGAAGTAAACATGAATATACATGAAGTAAAACATGAATATGCATGAGGGAAAACATGAATACACATGAAATAAAACATGAATATACATGAGGCAAAACATGAATACACATGAGGCAAAACATGAATACGCATGAAGTAAAACATGAATATGCATGACGTAAAACATGAATACGCATGAGGAAAAACATGAATACGCATGAAGTAAAACATGAATATGCATGAAGTATAACATGAATATGCATGAAGTAAAACATTAATAGACATGAAGTAAAATATGAATATACATGAAGTAAAACATGAATATGCACGAAGTAAAACATGAATATGCATGAAGTAAAAGATGATTGATGTTTTACTTCATGCATATTAACTAATATTGAAATATTAGTTATTAACTAATTATTATTAACTAATATTTATTAACTAATATTAACTAATATTAACTAATATTCAAAAACTAATATTGATGAAGGACATAATGGGAGCTGACAGACAGGACGCCAGTTTCACGTCCATCCAAGGGACAGCACACACATTGATGAATCACCCTGCCTTTGAAACACCGGGATGACAGTTTATAGGTGGGTCAAGATTCTAACCCAGGTTAGACAACTGAGAGGCAAATGTGTGTATCTCCAGGCCATTTAATCAGCCCATTATTATTATTACTATTTTGAAAGTACAGGTATAAGGAAGGGTGACGGGTGAGGTTGACGGAGTAATTGGGGATGGTAAAACGAGTGGAGTAATGAAGGAGGATGGGTGTGAGAGTAAAGGGTTAAACTGGTGATGTCAAAACACAAGCCGACCAGGCAGAGTGCACAAAATCAAAACAATCACACAGGCCCGCAGGAAGACAGGACAATGGGCACGTGACAAAAACAAAAGCAGACAAGAATCGACGGCAACGGAGACAAATCTAGAAAAGGGTAGAGTAATTATCTCTGGAAGAGAGGGTTCAACATATCGAAATTTACGCATCACAGTAATCACATCATAGTACTGTACTGGACCCATCACAGTACTGGATTTCAAATCTTGCCAACGACCATTTCATCTTCGATTTTAAAGAGCTTGGCAACTGTGATCATCGTCTTGGTTAAGACCATGTCATTGTTTGAAAGTAAAACAAATCGAATGTCACCCAAAGCGGTCATGAACAGTGTGACCACTCCTCATTTTCATAAATGCCAAGGTGAGCCAATAAAAAAGCCAAGAATTCACAAGGTTTCGGAAAAGCGATGATAATAGAAAACCTATACATCAAGAAAACCTATAGAAAACCAAGATGCCAAGGTGAACAACGAATAGCCAAGATCTTGTGAAAAAAAGCCAAGAAGTGGTCACACTGGTCATGACTGCTTCATTTTCACCATCTTAATTCAATTCCTGACACCTCTTGCCATTTTCCCTCTTTATTGAGAATGTTTTTGCAGCATATATTTACTTTTTCCTTTTCGCAATCAAACCAACAACTCAACAGACGTTTAATGAACCTTGATATAATTTTCAGTCGAAAAAACATCAAGCCACTGAGCTTCTCTCTATTCAAACAACATTAATACAATATACAGTATGTAGATGTACAGCACATAGATAGCATAGATACTAGCATATAGATGTTGGCAGGACTTGTAGCTGTAGGTCGCTTGTGTGTGGTATGGATGGTGTTGGTGGAGTGCAGGCATGATTGTCCGAATGACCTTCGACTGTGCCAAAGTTCCTTAAGTGTAAATCCTTGTAAATGGGGCTGGCAGGATAGCTTGGAACGATATGTGCTCTCCCTTTTGAGCTGTCTAACCCAGGTTTGAATGTCAACACTGCTTTATAAACTATCATGCTGGTGTTTCACATGCAAAGCGACAGATCAACGTTTTCCGTTCCTCGGATGGACATTTAGCCGGGTGTCTCATCTACTAGTATTAGTTGGTGGACGGTAAAGATCCCATGATGTCTTTCCCAATGAGTGGGCTTTATCCGCCGGTCCTTTGAATAAATTACAAAGTCCTGGCCAGATCACCTTCAGTCGAATGTCAGGCCTGGCCAACCGATTCGTGAAAGGACCAAAACCGTTACAGGTCAACCCCACCAGGTGGGAATAGTTGGGACCGTCAAATAAGTCGTCGTCAATCGTAGTTGTAAACGAGTTTAGTGAAGCATAGTGTGGTTATAATTTATCAGGTGGTAAAAAGCACGATCCTCAAACCTTACAAGACATCACCATCATGGTTCCTTCTCCTAAGGCAATCTTTAAATGAAACAGCTGCTTCATGTGATGTTGCATAACTACAGTGAGTGATTCATTCGTTACGTTTATGACGTCAAATTTCAGCGAATGTGGATTAAGCAAGAGTAATACTTATCAAGCCTCCCCTGATATGACAGGGGGAGGCTTATCGCTGTTGTAGGGTTTGTTTCTCCAATTAGTGACCCCAATTTTTAATGGTATCACATAGTTTCTTAGACCCGAGGAGTACTAAACCACCATCTCGGTTTCCCTCCCCCCCTCCCCTTTTTTCTGCCAATTTCTGAGCTATATCTTGGAGCCGGCTGGGACTTTCGGAATGAAAATTTGTATCAATCATGGCAATAAAAGTAAGTGGGGTTGACATCCTTTTTGACCTTGACCATTTTTAAAAGTCATGACCTAGTTACAGACATTTAAACATTTTTCACCAACACTCGAACAAGGTTTGGCTGATCATTCCGAAATTGCCCTCTCTTGATAGCCTAGCCGAGATGATAGCGCATTTACACTTAATTTACATCTTACCCCTCGAGGTTAAAGGTCAAGGTCAAATGGCAGTCTGAAAAAAAACAACAATTTTTATCTTGCCAAAACGAAGTTTTGCAAGATATGTTAGTCAGCTTTTTTTTTTTTTTTTTTTTTTTTTGTCTGTAATCTCGTATAAAAAATTCTGCAGAGCACAGTTATCATCGGAAATTTTTGTAACTTCGCATATCAGAGGCCGATAGAGGTCCCTTTCAGTGCACAACATTTTGAAGGTCAAGGTCAAAGGTCAAGGTCACTTTGGCGCAAATCAGGGGAGTCGACGAAACCCTTATTTTTTGAGTAATTTTGATCGGATCGTCTTCAAACTTCATGCGAATATAGATCATGGTCTGGCGCTCAACTGATTAATTTTTGGTGGCGATTGGCCTTGACCTTCATATGGTTTTTTTTTTGTTGTTTTTTTTTTTTGGTCTGTAATCACGTATAAATCACTCTGCAGAGCACAGTTGTCATTGGAAAATTTTGTAACTTCGCATGTCAGAGGCCTATAGAGGTCCCTTTCAGCGCATACAATTTTGAAGGTCAAGGTCAAAGGTCAAGGTCACTTTGGCGCAAATCAGGGGAGTCGACGAAACCCTTATTTTTTGAGTAATTTTGATCGGATCGTCTTCAAACTTCATGGGAATATAGTTCATGGTCTGACGCTCAGCTGATTAAGTTTTGGTGGCGATTGGCCTTGACTTTCATGGTTAGCGCCTCAGGTCAAACATATTTGACCCCAAGGTCAAATTTTCAAGTTTTAGGAACCATATAGTGTAGTACCTCAAATTGAACACCTCGATGAGTGCTTTCTAGATATGTCAAGCTTGAGACATTATGACGTCATTTGGTGACGTTATGAGGCAAAAGCATATTTTTCATGGTTAATCTGTAGAACGATTCTCATCGGAATCTCTCGTAGGCAGATATTCCTCAAGGAGTCGCTCCTGGTGGATAGCAGCTCTGTTCACCTCAGTGTGACCTTAAAGAAGTCACACGTGGTCACCTTTTGGCAAGATACGGGTCACCCTGCGGGTGACATTGGTTTATTTTGTCATTGCTCAATCTTTCCAATACAGAATCTCAGACTGCTTGGCCTTCCAATATATCCTTGCATCATAATAGTGTACCTGTATTGAAGTTGTCCACCTAACATTTTATTAGTGTCCTTGACCTACTTTTTCAGAATGTGACGTAATCAACTAAAAACACCTTTATTAAATCATAACCTCAAGAATTTTCTTCCGGTTTTCAAGGTGTTGGGTTTTATTGATGGAATGTGGATGGGGAGGAACATTTACGGAATTTATACTCTATCCCTATAATGTTGAAGGTCAAGGTCATATGGCGGTCCAAAAATAACATGGCCATCATTGGATCACGGGCCGAGGTAGGCTTACTCTTGCCGGTCGCTTTGTCATCACAGATATCTGGTTTTATCTGGTGACACCGAAGTTTGGGCTGACAGGATAGCTTTAAGATAAGTTTACTCATCTTTGAACTATCTAGCCTGGGTTTGAATCCCGACCCAGCAATAAACTATCACTCTGGCGCTTCACACACAGAGGCAATGCATCAATGTTTGTGCTATCCATTGGATGGACATTAAGCTGGAAGACCCGTCTGTCAGCACTGGTGGTTGATGGACATCAAAGATATACTATGTACTGTATTTGTGTCTTTGGCAGATACTCTTTCCTGACACCCCATTGGCGAGTTATCGACTGATCGACACCCCTCCACCAAGTTACAAATTGATACTGCCACCTTCAGTCGAACGTCAGGCCTGGCCATCATGAACCCCACAAGGTGGGATTGATTGGAGCAGTTGAAAGAAGTAGTAGTCTTCCTCTTTTTAACAGCCAAATTACGTGGTGCAGCCAACTCATTGTTTTGTTTTGATGACGTCACATAAATCGAAAAAGCAATAATTGAGCCAGCTGTCTGGCCGATACGATGTGGCGAAGGCTGATATCTGATTATGTAATGGCAAACACAGCATAAATAGACATTAAAAAAACAATGTACACATCTGCTGCCTTTCTGCCCTACCATGTTGGGAGGGAAGTCTGGAAAAGCAGCTGCCATTTTCTTTGACAAATCAGGTTTCAAAGCAAAACCAGTGAATAATGCCGAGCAAACATCAAACTGCGTCTCATTAGATAGACATAGAATAAACATTTATCGCCTTTCATCATATTGTGTTGGGGCGAACGAAGCCAAACAAAAGCCCAACTGGTAGTGTTGCCTCAAAAATGGAGAGAGTTTGATGGTTGAGAAAAGCAGATTTAATTAGATGGCTGTTGGTAAACAGCTTCTGACATTTGAAAAATATTTTATACTTTTGTTTCTTACATGGGGTAATGTGACAACTTTCATGTGTGAATAATAGCTTTTGAACAAATTATGCAATTAACTATTTTGTTGTTGTTAGGTGAAGCGAGAAGCACGGTTCAGCAAATGCTTGATGTCTGTCCGTCTGTCCACAAACGTCAGTTTATGATCGAGGAACAATTACTTATTTAAATTGAATGTTACATTTTGAACACGAATCAGAAGATGAATCGGAAAACAAATCTGTCATTTTACAGTACTTTGGCTCTGAATTTGTCCCTATCATTCTTTTTGTGTCGAGAGATCCGATCACGCAAGCGCAGAGAGGAGTGAGATAATATTTTTTATTCTGTCTGGGAGTCAAAAAAAATTGAAAAACATTCTAAATAAGAAACTGACTGTTTTTAAGGATGTTAAGAAAGACACAAACAACAAGCATGAAAAACTCATGTAATGTGCTAGATAGGGTGGTGTAATAGACACAGTGTCAACGGTGGTAAAATGGTGGTAAACCTCTGGAAATTATTCATATGACTTTTACAATCTTTAATTTTATTAAAATTGAATTATACACTTGAACACTGGAGAACACAAATTACATGCTTGTCACTTCCAAGAACCCCTAGTTTTGCAGTACTTGGACATGTTAAATAAGGCGGCGCATAAGACTGCTTCAACAACGCTAAACTTACGGATATATTCTTCAACTTCAAAATCAATATTTTATTTCAATTGAAGTGTATACAGTGCTGAGCCTGGTGTTGGCTTAGTGGTTAGGGTGGCAGCTTGGGATCCCAGGGTCCTGAGTTCAAATCCCGTTGGCTGCTGAATTAACACCAGGGGGTTGACTCAGCCTGTCATCCTTCCGAGGTCGGCGAAATGAGTGCCAGTGTACTGGTCCCGGTGTATGCCCCGGTTAGAATAGGTGTACCATATCCCTGTGTGTCGTAAGAGGCGACCAGGGTTGGCGTCAGGAAGGGCATCCAGCCATAAAACATTGCCTCAAGAAAAAGCCAAACCCCTGCACAGCAGGGAAAAATGGTTGTAAAAACGGTCATTTTTTTTGTATACAGTGCTTGAAAATTGCATGGGGGTAACGGCTTGTATGAACTCTGCAGCTGTTGTTGTAATTGTCATTCAATGTTGAAGGTGCCATGGAACAAGATGAATGTGATGTGCAGTGGTTTCTCAGAATGAAACCCAGGCAAAAATGCTACAGTTAGAACTATAGTATTTGAGAATTTTACTCTCACATATTATAGTTGGTAACAGGTCCTACTATAGTAGTCCGCAGAGAGTTAACACAGGAAAGGAATGCTATTTTTGCCTGGGAAAGAATGATGAAGAGAATTGCTCCATGGAAGAATAAAAGCAAAAGAGAGTAAGGGATAGAGAGAAAATGTTTCCTAAAATGCACTTTGTAAGAGGATAACATTTCAGCAAATTTCTTCTTGCTTCTGTGGCACTCGACTTACACTGCTCGTTTCATGTTGTTCTCAATATTTAAATTTGTTAGACATATAACATGTGCAAAGGTGTTGTAATTTTATACCACTTCACTCCCCCTCCACCACCACCACAACACATACATTCTCAGAGACCCCCACCATCACTACCAAAAGGCACTCACATCAAAACCTTGGCAAGGCCAAGGCAATTCCTCATCGACCTCATGATGAGTTGATGGCCTTTTAGGCAGTGTGTTTACGACTTTATTGCTTGTTTGTCTTTCACGATATAGTTCACTCGCTGCGTGCCTGTACGGCTTTCATGCGGCCATTAAAGATTCCATAGCACCTTTTTTGATGAGTAATTATTTTGGGATGGTACTGTGATGAAATAAAGATGGTAACCCTCCCCTCCCTCAAACTGCCAAAGTTAATGTTGGTTTTGTATCCCTTGTGTCATCACAGAGTCAGACATTCTTCAAAAAGAATGCCATGCTTAAAAGTTAATATAATTGTTTTTTGGATGTATGGTCTCTGTCTCTGTCTCTGTCTCTGTCTCTGTCATGTGCTATACTCTTCAAAGAGCGTCGGTGCCGCCGAAGCAGCTTCCTGAGCAAGGGTGGGTTATACCGGGTTGTTTGCTATTTTCTTCACAGCAGTAGTTTTCTCAGAAATCTGTAATTTGGCCAGGGTGCCAGCGATAGCTCGTCTACTCTTCACGAAGGACAGCGTGGAGTCTTTCACGTCCACCAACTGATGCTGGCAGACGGTATGCCAGTTTAACATCCATCTGAGGGAAAGCAAACGCATGTATGATTCACCCGAGCTGTGAAACACCAGGAAGACAGTTTATAGCTTGGTTGGGATTCAAACCAGATGTATGGTCTACAAGTTTTATTACCCAGTTGATACAACTTGGAATTTAAAGAAAAACTTCAGTGCTTCTTTCATAACCAGTTTGTTTGTTTTTTTGCTGAAAACGATGGTTTTAAAACCATCTACTGCCTAATATGGTATTGTTCCCAGGGTAGGATCTTCTCAGAGGACTATCGATCAGGCTAGATGACAATTCAGTGCAAGTTTGAAATCAAAGAATTTGTGAGAGCTTCTCTAGTGCTTATTTGTTGGAGATGGAGTTACTACTTTCCCTCGCCTGCACTGTCAGCATCCTTTTGAGAGTTTTCATTATTCTGATGGAATTGGTTCTTGTCGTTACAAACTTACGAACAGAATGCTTTTTTTCATTTTATACAGGGTCTTAGGCTCATAGAAGATGTCACATCCAGTAGTTCATGCACACATGCAAACAGGAACAACACTGGATTTGACGTTAAATATTTGACAAACACATGGGGAAGTGACGTAACTTCCTGGGGAACTCTGGGTGCTGGCAACACCATCTTGTGATGTCACTTTTCTCTCTTTGTTTGTAATGCCACTTGTCCATGCTCTATCCTCTAAATGCTGAGTGTGAAGCGAAGAAGTGGCACATATTATTTTTAGTCTTTGGTAGGATTAGGCCAAAGTCAAAACCAAACCACCAGCCTCCAACACTGAGAGTGGTTGTTAACAGTTGACTTATAAATTATGAATTAGAAATAAATAAATCAGAGCACATGGTTTTAAAATGTTGATAAAACATTCCCAAAATTGCTTTCAACCACTGACTGTTAAAACATTCCAACTGCCGATTTTGGCTCCTTCCTCTCCTCTCCCTCGGCAATGCTCCACCTCTTTTGAAAGGCGTCAATCATTCCTCCCCTCGCTCTCGATGCCATCCAAGCTCCACCCCATTTTTCTCTCGTGCCTAGTCTCCCAGCGCCCCCCTCCCCCCGGTAGAAGTTGACATCGAGGTTATACAAACAATTTCCTTAACCGTAATCTCTAACTAATTATTACCAGCACCACCCTCTTTGTGGTGTGCATGCAAGCAAGACAATTCTTAAGCTAACGTTTTCCAACTTATACAACATGATAGCTATCCACTCGCACAGTGACCATGCAACTCTATACATTCCTACGGATGTCAAGTCAAGCTAAGTCAAGTCATGTGAGGAGCATTGATTGATAGCAATCTTCAAGTCATGCCACAGATTTTCGATTGGATTTTGGTCAGGGCTCTAACTGGGCCACTCAATGACATTTATTTTTTTGTTCCTTAGCCACTCCAGTGTAGTTTTGGCTGGGTGCTTTCAGCCATTGTCAAGCTGAAAGGTGAACTTCCGTTCCAATTTCAGCTTTCTTGTAGAGGACAGCAGACTTTCCTCTAGGATTTTTCTGTACTTTTCTCTATCCATTTTCCCTTCTATCCTGACAAGTGCCCTAGTCCCTACTGATGAGAAACATCCCCATAACATGATGCTGCCACCACCATGCTTCACAGTAGGGATGGTGTTCTTTGGGTAATGTGCTGTGTTGGGTTTGCGCCAAACATAACATTTTGCATTAAGGCCAAAAAGTTCCATCTTGGTTTTTCAGACCACAAAACCTTTTTCCACATGGCTTCAGAATCTCCGGAGTGTTTTTTTGCATCTCAAACAAGACTTAAGGTGGGCTTTTTTGAGTAATGGCTTCCTTCTTGCCACCCTGCTGTACAGGCCAGACTTGTGGAGTGTTTGGAATATTGTTGTCACATGCACACCGTGACCAGTCTTTGCCATAACAGCCTGTAGCTCTTTCAAAGTTGCCATTGGCCTCTTGGTGACCTCTCTGATCAGTTTCCTCCTTGCTTGGTCATCCAGTTTGGAGGGTCTGCCTGATCTATGTAGGGTCTGAGTGGTACCATATGCCTTCCACTTCCTAATGATTGTCTTGATTGTGCTCCAAGGGACATTCAAGGTCTTTGAAATATTTTTATACCCATCCCCTGATCTGTGCCTTTCCACAACTTTATCCTGGAGGTCTTTTGAAAGCTCCTTGGCACTCCTCGTTGAGTCTTTGCTGTGAAATGCACTACCCAGCAAAGGAAACCCACAGGAACAGCTGAATTTATTCTGAAACAATCAGAATCACTTCAATTTAACACAGGCGGTAGCCAATTAACTTGGTGTGTGATGTTGAAGGTGACTGGTAACACCTGAGCTAATTTGCAATTGCTATTATAAGGAGGGTGGACACTTATCCAACCAAGATATTCCAGTTTTGTGTTTTTTAATTAATTTTCTGAAATTTGAAGAATTTGTTTTTCACTTGGAAGTTGTGGGTTACGACGTGTAAATATTGGCTTCTGGTTCTGTTTTTTTTTCGGGTTAGTTGCTTCTCTCCAGGGGCCTCCACCGACTTTCTCAAAGATCAGTTTCTGGTCATTGTCTATCACGTGTTGACTGTTAATTTTGTTGCCTCCTTGTTTAATGTGTTCTTAGTTCGGTTTTGTTTCAAAACTTGTGCTAATTTGGTGTGAATTCATCAATTTGTCATATCAGGTTTCCCTGAGGCCTACCCATCTTCCTCTTCTTGTAACTTTTGCTGGCCTACCATCTTTCTTCTACTTTTGCTGATCCACATTCACCATACACCTTCACGGTTTTTTTTCTTCAACCTTTCCTTCACCTAATCTTACCTTATCTTTATTTTTTTTAAAAAACCAACAGCCTCTTAAAATGTTTCAAGTACCTCGTTCACGTGTGTGGTTCTCTGTATTGTATCAAAATTCTCAACTCTTCTTCTCCAAAAGACTGTTTTCAATTCGACCTCTCCTTCATCCCGTGCCTAAAAAGTGCAACTGTTGCAATGTTTCTTTTCTCCATTCTCTAAATTCTCCTCCATTGCATCCCTCACATAATGTCTTTAGTCACATCTTGAAACTAAAAAAAACATTTAAATCCCAGTTTGCAATGCATGTTCATGTTCCATCAATCGTCGCTTTTTTCCAACTTCAGTGCCAATTCACCCCACCTCCTTACATCGACCTTATCCTCACCCCTCACCTGTTATACCCCCTCCTTACACCTCCCATCTTGCCCCTCATCCTCCCTCCGCTCATAGCACCTCTTCACTGTCTTCTGTTTTCGTATCAGCTCCTCCTCTGATGTCCCAAAGTGTGTGGTGTTCCAACATCTGTGGGCTCCATTCAAACCGAAAAGATATCTCACTCTCTCAATAAGAACACTCCTCAACATTTCAAACATGCTCCTTCCTTACCATAATATGACCAAGTCTCATTCTTCCCTTCTCCCAACCTCTCCCATCGCCCTCCCACCCCTTGGCCATGCCTGCTATCATCGTCTCCCCTCCCTCTCAAAGCAACCATCACACTCTCCCCCCTCCAAGCTTCCCTCTCAACTCTCCCCACTTATCCTTCTCTCTCCAATCACCCCTCACTACCCCCTCTCAAAATTCCCCCCCCCATCTCATCCACAAAGCTGCCTCCTTCGCCTGCCCTCACTCCTCCATCTCATCACTCCACCTCCTCAAATCCTCAACTGCCTTCTGCCCCCCCTATCATTACTCCCCATTGTACCTCAACCCAGCACCAGAGTCTTTTCTCCTCCTCATCCAGCCTTCTCCCCCAGCTCTTCTGCAATCCGCCACACTCTGTCAACAACTCTCCCTACCTCCCCCCCTCCTCCCTCATCCTACCCTCACCCTTCCCTGCATCCAAAGCCTCCTCCCCTCCCTCTTTCTTAACAGTGGAGACCTCAAACATCCAGGGCCTTCGCATAAACCTGACAGATCTTCCCATACAGGTTGCCACTGACAAACCAGACAAAATCTGCCTAACAGAAACTTTCCTCCTTCAAGCCATCTCTAACTCTCTAGTATCTCTCCCTGGTTACTCCCTCCTCCAGTATGACAGACCTGAGCTTCGTCCTGGTGGAGGAGTTGCTCTCTTCATCAAAGAATATCTATGCACTGCCCTCACTGCCCCACACCTCCAGGAATACCTCTGGCTACGGCTTCCCCTCCACTCCCACCTCATGTTTATATGTGTACTGGACCGTCCACCAAACAGTGATGACTACATTTACACCTCACTCGCCGAATACATAGACCAACATCGATCTTCTCATCCCAACTCCCTCTTCCTCATACCGTATGTGGTGACTTCAATTCTCATCATCCCTGTTGGCTGGGTGTGGGGACTCCCTCACCTGCGATGGCTATCCAGCAAAAGACTTCTGCGACTCAATGGAACTGACTCAATCTGTCAACTTGCCGACTCAGATCTCAATCAATGGTGCTCCATCTCTTCTGAATCTGATTTTGACCAATTACCCTGAAAATATCTGCTGTTCTTTCTCCGCTCCAATTGGTTCTTATGACCACATGCTTGTCAAAGTGGACATCTCTCTGGCTGTTATCAGAGAACCACCTCAGCGCCATTGAGTCTGGTATTTCACTCAAGCCGACTGGCAAAGACTTCAAGCAGCCATCAAACTTCTAGACTGGTCTCCCATCTGTACTTTCTCTGACATCAACTTATCCTGGGAATTCTTTCAAAGAAATGTGCTCTCTCTCTCATGCACAGATTTATTCAATCTCGTCTTCAGTTGTCCTACCCTTCCTTCTGCCCATGGTACACTGAAGCTTGTGGTGAGGCAGTTGTCCTGAGACAACTTGCCTTTGCCTCATGGAAGGCAATCTCAGTTCCTTCCACAAAGGTCGGAACAAGTGTGAATTTACCCTGCAGAGAGCCAGGAAACAACATCTTTCTAATCTCGTCTCAACTCTCAAACCTGTTTCCCTCCTCCAAATCCTGGTGGCATCGAGTTCGGTCTGTTTCTGGTGTATGTTTCCCCTCCATTCCCTCTCTTCCCTCAAATGGCCATACAGCTGACACTGCATGTTAAAAGGCTGAATGGATAAACTCCGTGTTTGCTTCTAAATCTTGTGTCCCAAAGCCATTGCTTTCGGTACCCACCTTACCCAGTCACACTCAACTGTTCCTGGACTCTATATCCTTTTCTCCTGACAAGGTGGAGAGCGTGCTGTCAAACCTCGACTCAGATTCTGCAACCGGTCCAGATGGCATCAGCCCACGTGTCATAAAAACCTGCTCTGCTGCTCTTGCTAACCCTCTCTCCTTTCTTGTCACCCTCTCATTTGCTTAAGGTCATCTGACGTCTGCTTGGAAATCAGATAGTATTATCGCTCTGCATAAAAAAGGTGCAAAAGCAGATTCCTGCAACTACAGACCAATCAGCCTTCTCCCAATCACAAGCAAGGTTATGAAATCCATCATCGCTTCTGACATTAAATTCTTGCTGTTCTTCAATGGCCTGATGTCCGATCATCAATTTGGATTCAGACGAGGTCACTCTACCCTGGACTTGTTGCTCCTGCTTTCCCAACAATGGATCGAAGTCCTCAATGCCAGACATGAGTTCAGAGCCATCTCCCTAGACATTTCACTTGCTTTCGATGCGATCTGGCACTCCACCATGCTCACCAAACTCTACCTATGGTATCCAAGGCAATCTCAACTCATGGCTCACAGGCTTCCTCTGCTGCCGCAGTCAACGTGTGGCCCTTCATGGAATTCCCTCATCCCCTCTTCCTGTCCAGACTGGAGTTCCTCAAGGCAGTGTTCTGGGCCCTGTGCTTTTTCTGGTTTTCATTAATGATCTCTCCGACTCTCTGAAAAATCCTCTTTATCACTTTGCTGATGACTCCACCCTCTGCCGAAACATTTGTCATCCCTCAGATCGGCAAACAGCAGCCTCTTCAATCTCTGCAGTTCTGGGTAAAATCACAAGCTGTTTCAATTCTTGGAACATGTCTTTCAACCCTGACAAATCTCACACTCTCACTATGTCTCTCGGAAAGGACCGTCTGGAACCCTCCCCCCCACCCCCGCGCCACCGCCCCTATCTACTTTCTCAACAATCTTCTCGAAGAAGTCCTTTCATTCAAACTTTTTGGCATCACTATCTGCCATGATCTTTCCTGGGAAAGCCACATTTCGAAGCTGGCCTCCAAAGCCATTCGCCGACTGGGCATCCTCCGTCGTGAAAAGTCCTTCCTTGGCACACCTGAGCTCCTGGCAATGTACAAAGCTTTAATCTGTAGCCTGATGGAGAACTGGTCTCCCCTCTGAGGTGGTGCTCCTGCCTCTTATCTTTCTCGGCTTCATGCTGTGGAAACCAAGGCATTTAGGACCATTGGTATCTCCCTCAATGAAGCTGAGTCTTTGGGTCTCTCACTCTCTCTCTCCGCAGGCAGGTCAGTGGTATTTCTGTCTTGTACCGTCTCCTCTCTGGCCTCACCTTCACTGCTCTGTCTGTGAAATGTCCCCCACCCCCACATTTATGCAGGGTATTCAAGGTCTGCCAGCAACCCCCTTCTGGGAAATCCACCAAAATCAAAAATCACTGCTCACGTTCACTCTTTCATTCCTATTCTTTCCCACCTTTGGCACAAATTCTCATACTCTTCCATCCAGGTCATCAAAACAGCTGTTCACCACCATGTCTTATCATCCCCCATGCAAAACCACTATCTTTTCTACCCCCGTTAATCGCTCGCAAACCCACCTCTTTCAAATTCCCTGCTTTTCTTCTTGAAATTCCCTGTCGTGTCCCTCTTGTACACCCCAAGTTCTCCGCCCCATCCCTCTCCCTTCCACTGATATCCCAATGTCTCTGTTCCCCATTGTTTTGTGTTTCTCTCTCCCGTCCCTCTTGCCTCCTGCTCCCCTTGTTATACGTTCTGTGTGTAATCTCTCATACGAGCCTTGACATTGTATAATTTTTTTTCTTTTGTTTAATGGTGGGAAAAGTCTGATTTGATGCAATTCAATTCCAGGCTATAAGGCAACAAAAGGTGAAAATTTCCAAAGGGGGTGTTGACTTTCTATCAGCACTGCATGTGTGTGTGTGTGTGTGTGTGTGTGTGTGTGTGTGTGTGTGTGTGTGTGTGTGTGTGTGTGTGTGTGTGTTTTGTCATCTCTGGCTTCCTTTTTGGAACTACGATGCAGTAATTGGTCTTTAAACTGGAACGAGTGATGATCATTGATATTTTTATGCGCAGCGAAATGGTTTAAACTAAGTTCGAGAACTACTTTTGAATATCACGTGTTATAAATGGCATGCAACCTCCCATCTCTGATAATTGTTCCAAATTCATCATTACTCTTTTGAATATGCCTTGCAGAAAATTTTAATGATGGATCTTCCACAATTTTTATGATTCCACATATTCAAAAATGTACTGGTAACAAGGTCTTCGTTGAGCGGATCAGAAAACTGCATCACAGACAACTGACCTTTGCAAAATTGATCCACCACGATGCATATAGTAAATTGTGCTGAAGAAAGTGCAGTCGATCTTACTCCATTTTTGACTTTCATGGAATTAGAACCTCGGCATCTCCATCCTTGCAGAATAATACACTCGACATTCGCAGTCACTCTCAATGAGCTGTATAGAACAATGGTTCTACAAAAGATCACAACCCTTTCAGCCTATATCATTCTGATTATTCTTTTTAAAAATTAATATTGAGTATATTCCCCAGAGGAAGAACATTTTTAGAGCATAATTGCAGCTACACACCCCAGGTGTTGCCACCATTAAGGGATGAAGGTGATTTCAAGCCAGGCAGTTTTCAGCAATGTTATGTTCGAATCACAGTGATTATGGTGGAAAAAACCAAATACTTTTAATCAGTTATCAGATGATTCGAAAAGAAAACAATCTCTTTGATATATAGGAAATTACAGATGTGTTTATGCCACCACTGATGAAGTCGCCGGAGGCTTTATGTTTTTGGGTTGTCCGTGCATCCGTCCGTCGATTAATCCTCGCTAATTTTCTGTTTTCTCTGCAACTGCTTATTGACACGAAATTTTCATCATAGATGCAACGACTCATTAATGTTTTAATTATAATTACGACCTTATAGGTCACGTGGTGTGGCAGCCATGTTGAAAAAAAAGGAAAAACTTTTGACCTCTGTATCTCTGAAACCGCTCCATGGAAGAACTTAAAACTTGGCACATCTCAAGTACTCCCGATGGGAAATGCGTTTGATTTTTTTTTTTTTGAGGATGTCACGGGTGGGTGGCTTCGTTATGACATCATAATGACATACATTGAACGCTTTATCCAATCAGTATGAAAAATTTTGAGGATCATTTGGGCTAAATTCTATGGGGGGGGGGGATAGGTGACGTCATCGGTCACGTGTTTCGGCAGCCATTTTTTATGTATTTTTTTTTACATCTACACACATTCACACAGTCATCTGTCGCGATCAACAGCACAGAGATAAATTACGATCACTGTGTTGGATTTCAGTCGATTGCCGACGACGACCGTGACCCGAAAATCAAAATATTGTTGCGGATTCGCGCCCGCCGGCGTGCGAACGGCCACGTAACTCGAATCGCGGCACGTCGCCCACCGGACGGACAATCCCGTCGTGACCCTCTCGGACTAACGCCGGGAACTAGTCACAGGTGGACCTTTCGGCCTCACCACGATCGTGCCAATCGGCCCCCCGCGTGGGATAGGGTTGCTCGCCAAATCTGACCTACCTTAGTACCCACACGGAGGGTAGACCGGACGATCGCACTCGCCGCAGGTCGACTTCGGACACGGGCCACTTTAAGCGACCCGCCCGTACTATCGGGATAACCGAGCGGTGTTATCGCTCGGCCTCGACGGTTCGATTAATTATCGGGCGTTTTAGCCCACGACCAACCCTTTACGTGAAGTAAGATGGAGATTCAATAGAGGAAAAGACGAAGCGAAGCGGGAAAACAGTTCAACATAAAGCACATTTATTTCACGATGAACGGAAAGCACACATATACAATTACACCAAAAGCAAATGTAAAAGAAGAAGAAACACAATATTACACAAAAAGCAAATATAAAAGAGAAACACAATGCAGATCTATTACCGACTACGCGAGCACACGACAACACTTATGCAGTTTTACTTCACAGACGGCGCCGACAACACATATACCCAAAGCAAAAGAAAAGGACCACCCTCAAGGATGAGGGGGGTAGGCGGGCCTGGGGCCGAGACCGCGTCGGGCCTACCCGTCTGGTGATGAGCCGCAAAATGGCGCTGGCGCCCCGACTCCGCGGGCCTCGCTGGGACTGCCTGGTATGGGGTGGGAATGGGGCCCCCTTCTCGCACTATCTCAGCGCGGGGGGGTAACAGGAGGGGGTTGTTGATGCTCGGGGGGGGGGGTGGATATCTCCCTGTCTCGGGTCCCGCGACGAGCGTCTCCACCACGACCTCGGTCGCGCCGCCGGCCTCTCCCTCCGCAGCTCCCCGACTCCGACACGAGCACCCCCTCGACCGTCTTCGCCGCCGCCACCTCTCCACAGCTCCGTCCAACCGCCCTCTCCGTCTCCTCTCTTGACTCGTCCCAACTCTTCACTGGCTCCGAACTCTTCACTCTCTCCCCTCCGAACTGCTCTGTTTGGCGAGCGCGGCCCCTTATATGCCCTGTGGCCTCGCTCCTTCACCTTCGACCCTTTACCTCCGACCATTCACCTCTAACTGGCTCCCCATTGGACCGAGGAAAAGTGGGCGTGAATGCTTTTATATCCATGAATTTGCATATAGTGATATTACTCCAACGCACCTGGAGGCGGGGCCAAATCGCCCCACGCTCGCCGATAGGACGGAACAGAAGTGGGCGTGAGTCGTTTTTGATCCGTTTTCTTCAGAAAGGCCGGCGCTTTTGCACCCCTGCTCAGTGCGCGCCCTGCACGAGTCCAGTATCGGTGCCCACAAGCGGCGTGGGAATGACGGTGATGCGATGGTTGCGAGGGTGAGTTGTGACGGTAAAGGTCGTGGCTGTGGTTGTGAAGCGGCGTTGCGGTTGGTGGTTGTTGTGTGATGGCTGTTGAGATGTGGTTGGTGGTGGTAGTAATGGCGGCTGGTCCAAAATAAAGATAGTAAAGAAAAACGGCTATCCTGAAGGGTCGCAGCCCGCATGAATGACATTTATTCCCTCTAAACAACGGGTTTGGGCCTAACTACACATATACTTACAGAGATATCTCACCTAAGGGACCTGAATGGTGGTTTGCGAATTTCGTCAACCACAACACTACCCCTCCCCTTTTTACAGACTCGTCCCGAGTCGTCAAATTTTCGTGTGCCATCATGTGTAGTTTTCCCCTAGTACATTTTACCTACGGATCCCTGAGTGCGACATTCATGGTATTCGTGTCCCCAAAATAAATAACCTGAGGGCTGAGTAACTACCTAAACAAACTCACTCACACGGACGACTTAAATAAAATTGCCGGCGCTAAGACAGACATGCCGGGGGCGCACTCATATGTACAGTAACATCTTAACCTTAACTTACAAATTTTACACTAAACCATGGCCCAGGTTCACTGAACTCTGCAAAAAGAAAGCAGTTAGCAGGGAGCCAGGCTGCTCACATGCAGTCTCTGGTTCAAACAATGCAGGTGACAGGGAACGTGGCCGGCTGCTCACACGCAGTCCAAGGCCTTCCCTTTTGAAACTGAACGCAGTGAAAAACGGTGCATGGGCTGCACAAACGCAGTCTCCGTGCCAGCTCAAGTGGCACACGCAATGAACACAATGAATGGATGGATGAATGGATGGACGCAAACACGGTGCACGGGCCGCCACTGCAGGCCCGTGTTGTAGCTGCCAACAGGGCAGTTCTCGCAGCTTGCAAACTGTTGCCTTGATCCTGGCGCACATGGCAATGAACAGGGGGGGGGCAGAGCAAAATTGAATGGGGGCTGGTGAACAGGGGCAGTGGGCATGGCATGGCAAAGGCAGCAGGCAAACACAGCCCGCAGAAGGCCGCTGCAGGCAAACACAGCTGGCAGACGATCTGGCCGGCACAGGCCTTGAAGAAAACAGCAGCTGCAGACAATCCGACCGGCACAGGCCTTGCAGCACAGCAGCTGCAGACGATCCAGCCGGCACAGGCCTTGCAGCAAAACAACAGCTGCCGATGAAGTGGGCCGGCCTTTGCCTTGCAGCAACACAGCCAGCAGATGAAGCTGGCCAGCCTTCGCCGTTCAGTGGAGGTTGGTGGAGGGAGTGCGGTGGTGCTGGCCACTCGGAAGGCGGGCTCGGACCTACCCTACGGTCTCCCTCCCAACCTATCGCCTTTGCCTGTCACTGTCTATACCCACTCCCTTAATTTGTCAAACCCCAATTTAGCCCCAACTTATTTTTTTATTTTTACTTCCCCACTATAAATCGTCCCCTAACCCCCTGTACTGTCCTTGTTCGGCTAACCTCTTCTGTCACCTAGCCTACTCCCAACCCCTACGTTCCCTTCCCGGAGGGGAACAAGGGAGAGCTGGCATCCTGTGTCGAGGCCCAACAAAGCCTCAGGATGGCCTCCCCAGAGTTCAGCGATCTAACCCAAAGTGGGTCCAGCGGCCCACAACGAGAGCGAGGGGATGGATGGTGCGGAGGGGTACACTTCCTAATCTACCCTAACCATTAACTGTTAAACGACCCCGGGGCTTTCAACAAGCTCCTCTCGCTTAAACTATTGGTTCTAACAACCCAGATTCCCGTCGCCTGTGTTGGTGTCCTCACAATTTCGGGCCTCGCCCCCCCAATTTTCTCTCCGTGCCCTCACACGGTCTCATGGCTGGGACACGTGGCTCCCTTTGGCAGGCACGACCCTCTGCCGAATCTCCCGCTATGGCACCCCCGGGCACTACACTGCCTCCGAGCCTACCAGCTCCCTAAACACCGGGGAGTGCCCCCCATGGCACCTCCCCTGAAACGCACACGTGGCAGGCTGGCTTCCCGGGCCCCTTTCCGAGGGTCACCCGTGCCCACAACACTGCCCACGCGGCTAATGGCGCCCCGGGCCCCCGCACCAAGCAGGCGCACCCGTGCCCACTACGCTATCCCGGCCCCCCATGGGCCCTTGGCCTCCCACGGCCGACTAGCCTGGTGCCCGGGGTACCCACTCAGCGATACTCACTTTTCGCAGCCACGCTCCCAGCCCGTCAACAGGGCTCCTGCACCCCTCCAAACGGGTTTCGAGCCTACACTCCCACCAACAACAAAACAACCTCCATTTTTCAATTTAACTAACCCCCTAACTCACTCTACACTGACCCCGGGGTCCCTTGGGCGGGAGTCACTCCTCCACCCAAATCACTCATCGCACCATGCATTCCCCATTCGCTCCATTCACACAGACCCGCTGGCCTCACTCACTCACCAAGCACATGTTTCCACTTCACTCACCAACTCTTCAACACACTCACGCTGAACTCTGCCATCCTTTTAACTACCTCCCCTAACTAACCCGTGCTCCCACGTCGTCCCTTAAACTATAGCACGTTCCTTTTAACACTACGTAGCTAAGCTACGTCCCCACTACACATCCAAAGTCTGTCTCTGTCTCCAAATAATCCCATTAATTATTTCCATTTTCCCAACCTAAATCTGACTACAATCCCTCAAACTAATCCATTCCACGGGCCCCATGAGGACTTACCCCTGCCCCATGGAGCCGGTCTAACTAAGCTAACCCTTCCCCCTAACTAGTTTCCATCCTGTGCCCTGGGTCAAGGGGGTCTTCCACCCCTTGCCCAGGAATCCTGTGCACCCGAAAGTGAGGCTTGCTGTTCTTTTTTTTTTTTTCTTTTCTAATTGCGCAGCACCAGCGCGGTAACTCACAGCTCGCGCACTTTGCACCTGCCCTTGACGTCATGCAGCTGCACGTGTTCCTCGTCCCTCCTTGGACGGCACCATCCGGCAGGGATACCCCTCCTGCCGGATTCCAACCCCACGTGCAGCCATCGCGTCACCGTGCGCATAAAAAAAAACACAAGCCCCACGTCTCGAGGGGTTCCCCAAGCGAACACATGTGCTTTGCCCGTTGGAGCTTAACACACACGATCGCGTGGAGAACCCGTCCGGTCCAAATCCATAATCCTGCCTAAACTTTGTCCGTCCGCGGGATCGGCAAATCCACCGCGTGCGTTTCCGGACCGGGACTTCACTCTCGCAAGCGAGCACGTGGGGGCCTCGTGCGTTGCACAGCACGGACCTCGTGCTCACTGCTGGGTGAACCCGGCACGGTCCCCGAAACAACTACAGCCGCTACTCGGCTTTCTTTCCTCACATGTCGCCGTCGTCGCCATTCCACACACGCACTCCCGCGTGTTACGACGCTAACACACCTCACCATTAAACTCACACCGGGAGACGCGGCTGCATGTTCACACATGCTAACCGACATCTCCCTTACATACCGCTCTCTCACACACATGGTCTCCCTTGCACTCGGCCGTTCACTCACGCATGCCATCTCCCTCGCACACGTGGCTCCACTCACTTGCGGCCTTCCACTCACTCGTGCCATTTCCCTCACACAAACCATACTACTCACACACGCGGGGGCACTCATCCGCGGTGCCTCACTCATACTGGCCGTTTCACTCACACACACGGCCTTTCCCACTTGCGGTGCCCCTTTTACACACGGCGTGCTGGGAAGCACGTACTCCGGCACAGTCGCCACCACACCACTCACACACGGGGTCGCTTCCACACACGGGGACGCACTCACACCTTGCACCACACACACAGGGACAACTACACTGGGGATTCGTGTCCATTTTTCCATTTTTTGTGTATTCGCATCCATCTTTTGTGTATTCGCATCCATCCTCGCTGTGATTGCCGCCAGCATGGCGCATAGCTGGGCCATGTCGGGTGCGCTTGGGTGAGCCGTTTCGGCAAGGATCGGGGGGTTTTGGTGGAGAGGGGGAGGGGAGGTGTCACACACCGCGGCCGCTGCCGCACCTATTTCGGGCTCTGGGTTCAGTTGGGCGAGTTCGTTTTCCTGTACAACCAACATTTCCTGCACGGGGATTTCGTCCTGAGCCATGGATTCTACACATTCCTACACATATACATTTCTAATACCCCCGGCTCCCGCTCGCCTTGAGACGCCATCTTATTTCTCGCAAAGGGTTAATTTAGCTCGCTCGTAATTTGGAGGGAATCGGGGGTCGCTCCTCTCACCCCTGGACCGATTCCCGTGAATTTAGCTGGAGACAGGAGAGCCCGTTGTCCCGTTCTCCGTCACCAGTGCCGCGAGGAGGGCGATGAGTTTGTATCGCACGACCTGACACCAGTGTTGCAGATTCGCGCCCGCTGGCGTGCGAACGGCCACGTAACTCGAATCGCGGCACGTCGCCCACCGGACGGACAATCCCGTCGTGACCCTCTCGGACTAACGCCGGGAACTAGTCACGGGTGGGCCTTTCGGCCTCGCCATGATCGTGCCAATCGGCCCCCCACGTGGGATAGGGTTGCTGGCCAAATTCGACCTACCTAAGTACCCACACGGAGGGTAGACCGGGCGACCGCACCTCGCCGCAGGTCGACTTCGGACACGGGCCACTTTAAGCGACCCGTTCCGTACTATCGGGATAACCGAGCGGTGTTATCGTCAACCTAGACGGTTCGATTAATTATCGGGCGTTTTAGCCCACGACCAACCCTTTACGTGAAGTAAGATGGAGATTCAATAAAGGAAAAGAGGAAGCGAAACGGGAAAACAGTTCAACATAAAGCACATTTATTTCGCGATGAACGGAAAGCACACATATACAATTACACCAAAAGCAAATGTAATAGAAGAAGAAACACAATAATACACAAAAAGCAAATATAAAAGCAAAACACAATGCAGAGCTAACCGACTACCGAGCACACGGCAACACTTTTTCAGTTTTACTTCACAGACGGCGCCGACAACACATATACTCAAAGCAAAAGAAAAGGACCACCCTCAAGGATGATGGGGGCAGGCGGGCCTGGACAGAAAGTGGGCGTGAATGCTTTTTGATCCATGAATTTGCATATAGCGATATTACTCCAACGCAC
>NC_140963.1:124058102-124085602 GCF_056783735.1 Eptatretus burgeri | reverse complement strand
AACCACTCGCTCAGGGTGACGGAGCATGAACCACTCGTTCAGGGTGATGAAACACAAACCACTTGCTCAGGGTGAAGGAGCACGAACCACTCGCTCAGGGTGGTGGAGCACGAACCACTCGCTCAGGGTGACGGAGCATGAACCACTCGCTCAGGGTGACGGAGCATGAACTGCTTGCTCAGGGTGACGAAGCATGAACCACTCGATCAGGGTGATGGAGCACGAACCACTCGATCAGGGTGACGGAGCATGAACCACTCGATCAGGGTGACGGAGCACGAACTGCTTGCTCAGGGTGACGGAGCACGAACCGCTCACTCAGGGTGATGGAGCATTAACCATTCGCTCTGAATGACGTGGCGCAGCAAAGGCGTCGCATCGAGTGAACAATTTGCTCAGAACGACATAACGCGGTACCATTGTCAACAATGTGCGCTCAGCGTGGCTTAATCACTCATGCAAGCACTCCAATTAAATGTTGATAAAAATGAAATGGACCAATTAAATGGTAGAAATAAATATTCCAGAAATTCCCCCATTTTGCCTGCTCGTCTGTGCATGTGTCATGTGGTACATCGGTTCACGACCCATGCAAACATTATCACACTTTTTAAAAAAAACGTCGGGTTTTCACCAGATTTGCTTTGATTCCCTATATAGCACCTCGCAAAACCATGGAAAATATAGACATAGATCTGGCAGACGCTATGGATAGGCAGTCCCTCAGAGGGACATGACACGAGGTCTGGCAGTGATGCATAAAATCATAAAGCTCAATGAAGCTGGTTAATTTTGTTACGTTCCTAAAATCGCTGGGCCCGGATATATTGTTCACTCAATATAATTATCCAAACACCAGAAAAGACAAGTTTAATGCTTTGGAACTTTCACATTTTCTTGTGTATGTATGGAGGAGGGAACAGAGCTTTGCCTGCTAAAAGTAAACAGGTATAATCGGAATAGTAATAAGACTCATTATTTCTTTAAATTATCAGATTTCACAACAGATTTCAACAATTATTTCGTCCGGATGATATCCGATCCTAAAATGCAATATAATATTTTGATAATATACCTTAATTAGTCATTAAGAGTCGATCGTGGAAAATCGTATCATATAATGCATGAAATTGCTCCAAGCTCCTAATTAGTAAACTACAGTACTGACAAAAGAGATGTATTCAGCAATTCGTAGCTATGATGAACAGGCATTCAATATGAATGAGGAAAGTGAAAAAAAACAACTTTGTAGTTATGAAATTCTTAAAGCCTCTTCCAAGTCAAGGCATAGTTGAGCAGGCCAAAAAACACGGCGGCTTCAGACCACAGCAGGTTACCCATGAAACGCCTTTAGACCCAGAGAGCAAGGTGGCCAAGGATCGCCTGATGAAGGATAGAATTAAATAATGCCGTTAATTATCTTCAAAAGGGGTGTTTCAATGAACCCAAACACTCAAATTTCACTCTTGCACTTCCTTTTATTGTAATAAGCCTTTATTGGAATATGATTGATATATATATATATATATATATATATATATATATATATATATATATATATATATATATATATATATATATATATATATATATATGTCTTCTTCTTCTTCTTCTTCTTCTTTCTGCTGCTCCCGTTAGGGGTCGCCACAGCGGATCATCCGTATGATCCGCATAGTGATTTGGCACATGTTTTACGCCGGATGCCCTTCCTGACACAACCCTGGTCGCCTCTTCCGACACAGGGATAAGGTACACCTATTTTAACTGGGGTATACACCGGCCCAGTATACTGGTACTCATTTCGCCAACCTCGGAAGGATGACAGGCTGAGTCAACCCCCTGGTGTATTAATTCAGTGGCTCAACGGGGCTTGAACTCAGGACCTTTTGGATCCCAAGCCACTGCCCTAACCACTGCGTCAACACCAGGCTTTATGTATATATGTATATATGTATATATGTATATATGTATATATGTATATATGTATATATGTATATATGTATATATATATATGTATATATGTATATATATATATATATATATGTATATATATATATATATATATATATATATATATATATATATATATATATATATATATATATATCGTTAATAATTAATTCACCCCGAACTGTGATTGGTGAAGACACCAGACTGAGTTCCATCACAGCTATTGTTGCACGATCTGGGACCAACAAGTGCCATCTGCCACATGGACACATTGTCTTTCACCCTTTCCAATCACAACCAGGAAGCATCACCATTATTTTTAGTGGTCAGGAGTTCTATGAAGACGATTAATTTCTCCAACCTGTGTGAACGCCATGATAATACCATCATAATGATTCATGACTGCAGCCCCAGAAGGGCCTCTTGCAGTGCAAAGATGCCAAGATAAAATGTTGTCACCAAGCAGATGAAAAGTGCAGGGCAAAATCGACTAGTTTTAAGGGCGAAACAAGTGGGTTTTGCAATGCAAAAAACTGTGTGTGTGTATGTGTGTGTGTGTGTGTGTGTGTGTGTGTATGTGTGTGTGTGTGTGTGTGTGTGTGTGTGTGTGTGTGTGTATGTGTGTATGTGTGTATGTATGTATATAATATATATTTCTTAATACTGTCAGACCCCGCTATTTGTGGATTTGTTATTCGCGGACCCCGCATATGCACGGTTTATTAATGCGACCTGTTTTGACATTCGCGGCCCTGTGCTTCATGTATTCACGTGTTTTTTCACTTCCGCCACCAAAGGTGAAGGACCTTATGTTTTCACCCCTTTCTGGTTGTTACTTACGAAATCTAAAGATTTCGTAAGTATATTGATGACTTCCGTTTCTGTTTGTTTGTTTGTTTGTTTGTTTGAAGGCACGATAACTCGAGAACAGAAGAAGCTACGAATGTCAAATTACACCACGTCATTCAGGAGGGTGATGGCAAGTGCTGATTAGATTTTGGTCAAAATCGGTCAAAGGTCAAGGTCACAGTGAGGTCAAACATTCGATTTTTGATGGTTTTGTGCAGAATCATCGTAGAAACTTCTGGTTTGCTTCGCTACCTTCTCTCGAGACAGCTTTTATTAGACAAGGTCAGAGGTCAAGTTGATGATTTCGTAAGTACCAGTCTATGACTGCTTGTTACTTACGAAATCTAAAGATTTCATAAGTATATTGAT
This sequence comes from Eptatretus burgeri, assembly GCF_056783735.1. Lineage (NCBI taxonomy): Eukaryota > Metazoa > Chordata > Myxini > Myxiniformes > Myxinidae > Eptatretus > Eptatretus burgeri. The sequence continues at coordinate 124,082,434 of NC_140963.1, read as the reverse complement.
GCCTTCCGTTTCTGTTTGTTTGTTTGTTTGTTTGTAGGCACGCTAACTCGAGAACGGAAGAAGCTACCAATGTCAAATTACACCACGTGATTCAGGAGGGTGATGGCTTGTGCTGATTAGATTTTGGTCAAAATCGGTCAAAGATCAAGGTCTCGGTGAGGTCAAATATTCGATTTTTGATGGTTTGGTACAGACAACTCGAGAACGGAGGAAGCTACCAATGTCAAATTACACCACGTGATTCAGGAGGCTGATGGCTAGTGCTGATTAGATTTTGGTCAAAATTGGTCAAAGGTCAAGGTCACAGTGAGGTCAAACATCCAAAAAATAACTCGAGAATGGAAGAAGCTTCCAATGTCGAATTACACCACGTGATTCAAGACGGTGATGGCTAGCGCTGATTAGATTTTAGTCAAAATCGGTCAAAGGTCAAGGTCACAGTGAGGTCAAACATCCAAAACATTCGATTTTTGATGGTTTGATACAGAATCATCGAAGAAACCTCTGGTTTGCGTCGCTACCTTCTCGAGAGACAGCTTTTATTAGACAAGGTCAGAGGTCAAGTTGACGATTTCGTAAGTACCAGTCTATGACTGCTTGTTTGTTTGTTTGTGTGCAGGATATCTCAAAAAGTTTAGGATGGATTCGTACAAAACTTGGTGTACAATGTACATGTCGGGTGTGTGACAAGGAAGAATTGATTCAATCTTGGTGAAGATCCGAATCTGGATCCAGATACGAGAATTATTTAATTTTAAAAGTGATTCTTCACCATTGAGAGATAGGGCCAAAACTATATATAGCATGATGTTTGAAAAATGTAATGGGCCCGATATGTTCTTATGGGTCAGGCATTGTGTGGTGAAGGTATGCTCGCCACCAAGTGCCCTTCTAGTTTTTTCATGCTCTCACAGCAATATTTGCGGTTTTTCGTGGATGTATTTGTGAGTATATTGATTTATTTATTTTTGCATTTTTGAAGGTGCATTCGTGTTTTGTTCTTTTTTAATTTTCATGGTTTTTTTGTTTTGTTATGTTCCTGTTTTTCACACTTTTTCACGTTTTCACAGAGTTTTTTTCCCCTCTTTTCGAGGGCATATTTGTGGTTTTTTCATGTTTGTGATTTTTTGTGTGGGTGTATATGTGTTTTTTCTTTTACTCATGAATCACTAACTGCCAGCAACCTGTCCCCCCTTTTTCCATTGAAACAATGCCCCACTATTCAAGATCGTGTCCCCTGCGAATAGCGGGGTCCGACAGCAAATTTTAAAATATATTTTTCCACGTAATATATTATATATATATATATATATATACATATATATATATATATATATATATATATATATATATATATATATATATATATATAAAAATATATTTATACACACACCTACAAATATATTTTAATAAACAGGAATAAATTCCAGTGTGGGGCTCGTTTGAAAAAATTGTGACTCAAAGCAGGACTTAAACCCAAACACCTCTTCACTTAAGCAGTGACAGCCCACTGAGTCGTTGGTATATCCTCAGGAATTTGGCAAACTTACATTGCAAGCGTGTCGATTTTGGATCGGCATTACTATATGTGGGAGAATTACATGCTTCACCAGTGGGTCACTCAGCTAGCTCAAATGGCAGAGCACTGGTAGGGTTCACCAGAGGACCTGGGTTTGATTCCTGGTTTGAGCATGTCATGTTCCCACATATACATATTATGTGTGTTTGCCTGTACATTTATACAATTACATGGATGCATAATACATATATACCACCACAATTTTGTGAGAGATGCCATTTTATTGCAAGAAAGGTGAAGAAAAAAAGACATTATCACAAAGCTAATTACAAGTACTTTGCCTCAAGACCAAGCACACTGTCATGTATTGCTTGTCAAATTAATACCCATACACTGTGCCTTGAACCGCCGTTGTGATCGGACGAAATGAAAATAAAGTACAACTCATTCGTGGTGGATATATTTGTATTGTGTTGTGTCACTGCTGTTGCAGAATCCGTATTGCAGAGTATATGGATAAAGATATCCTGCGATGAACAAGGTAACCTCTTTAAAACATGATGCAGGTAACATTTTATATGCCTTCAGAAAACATTACAAACACAACCGCATGAGGAATATGCCTGTGTCATCATGTAATGTAACTAACTCATGATTAAAATTGGATCATTGCTCATCGATGGCAAGAACAATAAGTAATGACTGATGCACAAACAATGAGAAACTCTAAAAAAATTTTTTTTAAAAACCCATCAATACACATCAGCATTTGTATTTGAATTTTTTCTCCAAATTAATTACATCGTACACTCAACTGATACAAGTAGGAAAAAAAAAAACACTGGAGATTTACCTCCTATGTGGAGGAGGAACATTACCTGGAAGGTAACCCTAATATCCCAGATGTGCCACCATCCAGCTCAGAAACTCGGGAGAGCAGATTGATCAATATCTTAGTTGCACGAATCATAGCAATTACTGTTAAAAACAGTCAAACACAAAAACATCAAATCAAATCAAAACAAACGATATTTATGTGAGGAAGCCAAAAATCGTACAATCATATAAAACAGTGATCAGGATGAAATATATGAGATCAGGAGTCAGAGCATATTTACGGTAAAGGTTTGACCATTACATTCCAGCATGGTTACAGACCCGATGAAATTCAAACACATACAATTGTCGCACGGTTTTATGTTGAGGATGACAAAAGTTCTCAAGGACAAAATATTTCCCACCTTGCAGTTCCTGGAAATTCTTGTAAAATTGTAAAATTCAAACATACAATCATCGAGAAGTTTTAAATATTACTCCAACTTAACAACATAAGCTCACCATTATGAAGACGTGCTCCCCAGTTCACAATTTCAATGTTGAATGGCAATAAAGAATGACAACGAAGGAGAATGGAAGCTGTTAACAAAAAAGCACCGAAGGCCCAATCACGTCGCTCACCCGTAATTGGAGGGAACAGCCAATTAATGGAGGAACCCGAGTTGGGTTTGAAACTGCAAAGTGCTTTCCTTGTGTGGCTTTTCTTGGTTGCTTTACACACACACACACACACACACACACACACACACACACACACACACACACACACACACACACACACACACACACACACACACACACACACACACACACACACACACACACACACACACACACACACACACACACACACACACACACACACACACACACACACACACGTACCCATCCCCAGTGATGGGAAAAGTTCAAGTTAATCTATTAATTTAAATTATTTCGTGGACTTAAAATAAATGTTAATTGTGTTGCACTCTTGATTTCACTCAGAGCAAAGCTCTGAGCTTCTTATTGTACCCACCACAAAATGGTGGTGCAACATCGGGTGGCGGAGGATGGATTTGTCTAAAAAAACAAGAGTGTAAAATGTCCTGCTTGTGAAATAAAATTTCGCATCAACATTTTTCATGCCTGTTCTCCCATAATTGCAAAAGTGAATGTTGAGCTTTGCTTGCGTGTGCAGCTTTTCTTTTCAAACGCAAACTTGCCACAATAAACGGGAGACAGATGAGCACACAGGCAGACACCACAGTTCCCAATATACATATACATATACATCTACATATATACTCTACTCGAAGTAGAGAGTCTGGGAGGACGGTGGTTCAAACCCGGCCGAGTTACACTAAAGACTTAAATAATGGCACTGATTGGGAACCGGGAACCTGGAACTTGAACTGGGCACTCTGCATGCAATTGTGCGAGCATGGCCTTTTTTGGGCCGCTGTTCACCAAAAGGTTATATCAGACAGATTGCAAAAGAAAGAACATTAAAAAGGGATTTAATGGAGAAGAGGTGTTAGAGACAAACATGAGGGAGGGAAGATGACAGCTTTCTTTGCAAATATTGATGCATAATCCTTTATCACAATTACATTCAACCCTCGATTCTTTCTCTGCGACTGGACTGGACAGCATCAGCTCACGTGTTCTAAAAATCTGCTCTGCTGCTCTTGCACTTCCTCTTTCTGCTCTTTTCACCATCAATTGCAATGGGTCATCACCAATCTGCTTGGAAATCCAATAACATCACTACACGACATAACGAGCTAACCAGAGAGTTGGTGTCAAAGCCACCCAATGCTCACCTGTTTATACATTTATCGTTTTTAAAAGACTAGTCTCATAATATTTTTTATAAAGCATTGCAGTGAAGTCTGATCCAAATAATTTTAAAGCAGTATATGTATTTGTATATTGTAATCAGTAAAAAATAGTGAGGTCGATAAGAACATTAGAAAGGAAATAACTTGCACCAAAAACTTTAACATTTCCATGCTCATGCTGACGCTGATGCTCACGCCGGGGGTATCGCTATCGCTCTCTGTTCTTCGAACACGCGAGCTAAAAAGGAGCGAAAACGGATTCCCTCAAGGACAGACCTATCAGCTTACTTTCAGTCATCAGCAAGGTCATGGAATCCATCATCGCTCGCAGTTGATATGAAAACCTTCCATTTCTGCAACAACCTCATCTCAGATCATCAGCTTGGTTTCAGACCAGGTCACTCCACCTTGGACATGATGCTTCTACTCACCCAACAATGGATGGAGGCCCTCTATCTCAGACAGTCTCTTTCTTGTGGAATGGATGTCGGCCCGATAAGGACATAGTTATTTAAGGATCTGCCATTCGTCCATTGATTCCATTAGCATGTATTCAGTAGTGGGTTGAGGGCGTTCGCTTTGTTTTATTATTGACAGATTTTTCCTTCTGTTTCCTCCTTGTGCCATTGTTTCTCAATAAATCTGACGTGGTCTCGGGTGAATTTTGATTGCCTTCATTTGGTGGTTTGAATCAGTCTCGTTAAAGGTTGATTTGTCACACTCTCCGTACCACTAGACGACTGCGTCATGTGGCCTTCGGGTTTGCATTCAATACACCTCAATATGAACTCCGTTTGTCGCACGCCGGACATCAAGGCGGTGCACAAGTTCTTGCCATGTTCAGCTCACCATGTTTGTGTTTTTTCTTTGCAGAGGATACAGTGACCTCAACAATTTATATGACCATGTTGGAAGGATTTTCCTTCCCACAGATTGAAGACCTGCAACCCGACATCATTTTTCAACAGGACGGGGCTCCCCCTCATTGGACCTCAGTCACTAGAGCCATCCTAAATGAAAAATTCCCAGCCCGCTGAATTGGCTGAGACAGACCAACCACCTGGCCCCCACCGTCACCAGACATAACCCCCCCCCCTGATTTTCTTTTCTGTGGGGGTTTGTCAAAGATGTTGTCTACAACACCAAGGTGGCAAATCTGCAGGATCTTCGTTCTTGGATCATAGCTGCATGCACACTGATGTACGCAAACATGCTGAGCCGAACATGGCAAGAACTTGTGCACCGCCTTGATGTCCTGCCTGCATCAAATGGAGATCACATTGAAGTGTATTTGTGGTGTGCACAAAACCATATGAGTTTCTGTGTCATACAAACCAAAGGGTATCATCGCATCATTTGTGGTTCTAAATATATTAACAACCAAAGTTGTCCGGGTCTTTTTGGAACACCCTGTATATTCTTCTGTGTAAATATAATAATAAATTTTGTGCTGCAGGTCAATTATAGAACCCGAATGTCATTATGAATAATGTTAGTAAATCCTTTTGGGTATGAACCAGGCAAACTCAATGTCATAAATTCATGTTAAATGCATATTAAGCAAGCAAAATGTTTGAAATGTTGTACTTGGGCCCAGGGTTTGGACACTGTGCAGGGCTTAGATAATAAATAAATCAATCAAAGTTCATAATGTCGAAGTACTAGTCCATGGGCCCAGGCATATATCGGTACCATCTGGGAAACCAAACTTTAGGGCTACTAAGTTATTGGTAGGGACTATATGATTATTTCAATATGTGATAACCGTTCCAGAAGAGCAGCTTAGTGTATGTATTTTGCATTTTTACCATTTTACCATTCTGAGATATTGACGTTTTGGGGGAAAATCACACAATGGACTATTGACACATCCCATGAAGGTAATATCATTCAATAACAGCTCAGGATATCCAGATTTGTTTGCCTTTTCGCTTTCATTATGCGGAGGGTGGGTACATTCCAGAGATGATAACTACCAATAAGCTGCCAGTCTGCAATGGTTATCACATCAAAATATGATATATATATATATATATATATATATATATATATATATATATATATATATATATATATATATATATATATATATACACCAATTCAAAAATCATAACTAGGATTGGTTTCCTGAGATGATACCGACAAGTGGAATTTCTGGCCTGGGCCCATGGACTATACAGTAAACTGTTAAATAGAGGGTTTGAAAGTCACGGGTTTTGACAAATCGCAGGCAACCTCTTCTGTACTGATTTAGTTATCGCGGGGTTCAATTTCAGCCAATCATGGTTTTTGAGCTGAGTTGTGATTGTTATATTCCAACACAAATCTTTTGTTGTTTCTCGTCCACCATTAATAATGACACTGAAGCTTAAAACTATGGAGAAAAGTGATGATTGTTCACAGCTTCGTCTTTAAACATATAATTTGACTTTACGCATATATAACTGTAAATCAGCAGTGTTGCTGCGGTGCAGGTGGTAACTGAGACATGCAGTGTGCTTACAGTACTGCACAGTACCTACAGTATCTCCGCATCAACACTGGTTCAATGTAATCTTCCGTGGATTCATCATTTTTTTTGTTTTCGGTTATTATTGCCCTGAATGATTTTTTAACATGGCTTCCCAAGAGGAAAACTGTTGTTCATGGTGAACCAAGTGCAAAAAAGTCAAGGAAAGTGATGTCTTTGACTCAGAAACTGAAGGTTTTGGATAAGGTTGGTTGAGAGTGCATTCATATTATTTAATTGCTAACTTCGGAGCTGCAGAACGATTTACAAAAGAAACGCATGCCGGATTCCAAAAGGAAACTATTGAAGAGATTATGGTAATAGGGGAGGAATGGTCGGGGCTTTGGAGCTGGCAGAATGGTCTAGACTATGAGGTATGCACACTCACCTCGAAGCCATCTGGGATGGGTTTGAATCCTGACGCAGCTATAAATTGTGATCCTATAAACTATTAAAAAAAAAAAAAAAAATATATATATATATATATATATATATATATATGTAAGCTATAAACAGTGTTTCACAGGCAGGGTGATTCATCAATGTGTGTGCATCTGCCGACATTAGTTGGTGGATGTGAAGGACCTCAAGGTGTCCTTTGCGAAGAGTCGACCAGTTATCGCCGGCACCCTGAACAAATTCCAAATTCCTGGCTTAACTACTGCTGGGAAAGGCAATGGCAAACCATCCAGAATAACCCTTGCTGAAGGCCCTGTCACACCTTGACGTTTTTGCCAGCGTATGCCGAGATATGAAAAATTTGGCGAATACGCTGGCACACGTCGACTATGTTATGGGTAAGTTTTGTCTACGTTAAGAGCACGCTGAAGCACGCTGAAGCACGCTGGCATACGTCGTAGTACGCCGAGCTCGACGACAAATTTTAAGCATGCTCAAAATTTTTCGTCGTATGCCAGCGTATGACTCACACGTTCCGCATACACTGGCCATAAGTTGTAGGCAGATAATGCGATCGTTGACACACGTCGACACACGTTACTCATAAGTCGAAACACGTTGAGGTAATGTTTAGCGTGCCCAAAACTTATTTCTAACCGATGAGTAACGTGCTTTGAACCTATGTGTAACGTATCTCAAACGCATATTGATGTATGTCGACGTATTTGACGTCTTTCGGACAACCACAGAACGTACTGAACATGTTTCTAACTTACAGCTACCGTATAATGGCATATTGGCAGCGTTTAGGGGAATTGGTATATAAAAATGGGCTTCACAGGAGGAACCCGTCAGTGTTCCAGACTCCATGGTTTTTATTTTTTTGTTTGGTTTTTTTTTCTTTGGCATGACGGTGATGTTGACACTTCGATTTCTAGTGCAGTTATGATTTAAATCGTTGAGCGGCAGCCTTTTAATAGGCTACGCCACGTGATCGTCGGCGATACTCTGCCGCGCTATGCATAAATTAGACTATCGTTGGGCATGCGTTGTGAACGCCGCCAACATGCTAAGCATTTGGTGATATAAGTTATCTATAAGTTATCGAAACGTTCTGTGTACATTACTAATACGTTATGCATACGTCCAACTCGTTATTATATGCCCAAAACTGAAAAAAAACATCAATAGTTCAGCATACGCCAGCGTTTTACATACATTTTGATATGTTGCCATACGCTTGCTAAAACGTCAAGGTGTGACAGGGCCTTCACAGGAGGAACCCGTCAATGTTCCAGACTCCATGGTTTTTTTTTTTGTTTTTTTTCTTCGGCATGACGGTGATGTTGACACTTCGATGTCTAGTGCGGTTATGATTTGAATCGTCGAGCGGCAACCTATTAATAGGCTACGCCACGTGATCGTCGGTGATACTCTGCCGCGCTATGCATAAGTTAGACTATCGTTGGGCATGCGTTGTGAACGCCGACAACATGCTAAGCATTTGGTGATATAAGTTATCTATAAATTATCGAAACGTTCTGTGTACATTACTAACACGTTATGCATACGTCCAACTCGTTAATATACGCCCAAAACTGAAAAAAAACATCAATAGTTCAGCGTACGCCAGCGTTTTAGATCAATTTTGATACATTGCCATACGCTGGCTAAAACGTCAAGGTGTGACAGGGCCCTGAGGAAGGTGTGTTGGTAGCACCGATGATCTGTGAAAATGAGAGAGAGAGAGAGAGAGAGAGAGAGAGAGAGAGAGAGAGAGAGAGAGAGAGAGAGAGAGAGAGAGAGAGAGAGAGAGAGAGAGAGAGAGAGAGAGAGAGAGAGAGAGAGAGAGAGAGAGAGAGAGAGAGATACAGAAGTGAAGGGCAATGTTTAATCTGCCTCAACACAGCAGGAGACTTCATCGTTAACCCAATTTGTATTTATTTTACATGTTTATTTCAATTGTGATGTGTTTATTTTTGGCTACCACCAACCTTCCTCTATATTTTCTTGAAACGCAAAAACCTATCCCCCTTATTCCCCTCGGAAATTGGTTTTAACTATCATGGTTTTCAATATAGCATCATTTTTCAGGAACATAACCCCCACGATATTGAAGGGTTTACTGTACAAAGGTGGTCATATAAAGTTAAGTCTTGACGTCCTTTAAAATTATTTTGATTGCTGTGGGATATGATCTAAAGAATAAAGTAGAATCAAATTAGCTATGATTACCATCTTAATCTGCTGATTGCGTGATCATTTTCCCCAGACATGTTTGTTATTGGGCACAGCTGAGCCGCCGATGCAATGCCACCCTCTCTTTCTTTTCTCAACCTCAATGCAGTGCTGCTTTGATCATAAAAATGCAAATAATTTTCAATTTAGCTGAAATGTTAGACCCAGGAATTACTGTTTATGAAAGGTATGGGATTGTCAACATCCACAAGTGAGTGCTGGCAGAAGGGACAGATTACTTAGTTCCCCATCAAAGGACAACCTCATAAGACCTGTTTCTGCTCTTTTGAAGTATTTTTCTCCTCGATTAGTATATGTTATTTGGGAAATATGGGAAATACTGGGAATATTTTGCTCTTCTACTTTCCGTAACCTCCACCAAACTCATCCCATACATTGAATAATTGTTAGCAAATCAACAACAACAAAAAATCCTTTTTCATTGCATTTTTTTTTTAATGTTTGAGAATGAGTAATAAAATCCCATAAAGGAAGTTCAGGTGTACAAGGAAGGTGGGCAAAAACGGAATATTTCCTGCTTGATTTGAATCTGGTGTGTAAACAGACCAGTGTGGGTGGGAAGGGGACATTGTCATGATGCATGGCCCAGGGCCTAGATGGTGCTTGTATAAATGATGTTGGCAGATTGCAATGTAAAAATGTTTTCAAGCAGAAATGGTGATCGCTTGGTGCACTGTTTAATTATCAAATGCAAAAATACGATGCACTAGTTTCTGGTGGTTGAAGAAAGTGATGAGCATCATCATTTCACAACTTTGTTTTCACTTGCTTCGTTCCTATAACCTCCTTTCACATATCATGCATTTGTATGGCGATCTTTCCAAGTGAACACAAAATTTGATTAAAACAGTGGCTGCCCTTCAGAGCTGAAATTGGCTGTTCATATGTTGCGTGCGAACTTCTGGTTGTGTCAAGTTGATCATAGTGTAGGAGCTGGTGCCCGCGCAGCAAATTCTGAGATAGCAAGCGGTTTAACCTGGTTTCAAGGGATATCCAAGAAGATCACACCACCTGGTGCTCACGGTATAGGGCAGCAATATGTAATATTATTACAGTGCCAGCGATGACTCACCTATTATTCATCAAAAGACAACATGGGATCTGTAATGTCCACCAATTAATACTAGCAGACAGGTCTCGAGCTCAACATCCCTCCGAGGAACGGTGCCTTTGTGATGCAATGCTCTTCCTGTGAAGCACCAAGCTCGTATTGTTGGAGATGGTTATTAGAGGGGGTCCGAATGCAGCATGTTCATCAACTCTATATGTTCGACTATCAGATATCTATTATTCTTACTGCTTATTGCAGGATTTACGGTGACCTAAGCAATTTACCAAAAAGCATTTTATCATTTGATACAGCAGGACACTGCCAATAACTGCAGCTATATCGTTTGAAAAGGATCAATTGTGCAGCAGTGCGACAACGATTGATGCATTAAGGCATATCGGGCAACATCACTTCCTACACAGGCACCATGGTCCATTTTCAGCGTCCCTGGCCTCTCGTTAATATTGCAAAGAGTTCATAGGTTAATGGAGTAGGATAGCGCTGGGTATCAGCATTAACTCGATATCCACCCTCTCGCATCTATTGATATCCGAAGCTCGGAGAGTGGCCCAAACATTGAATTTTGCCTGAAATAAGATATTGGCTCGTGGAGTCACCTTAAAATTCGGGGCATAATAAACATTGTGGATTGAATGGCACAGCAAGCATTTATTGGTGGACTTACCAACAAGGACACTTGTTCGCCCATGAGCTGGGATGTTGTTCATGTTTCACATATTCTTTGGCAGCGACCTGCATCATGCCACATGAAATACGTATATGGATTAAAAGAACAATCTTTCGAAATTTCTGCAAGTGTACCACCTATGGATCTGAGAGATAAGCTAGATCTGATGGTTAACTTCAAAATACATTCAATACTTCCTCAGCGGCAAAGTGTTATGGGAATGCACTCAGGCACGCACGCATCCAGCGAACAAAACACACAATCCGGTGTGACCTCCACACAAGAACACTGAAGGCAGACAACCTTTGCTCACTTAAAATAGAGTTTGTTCAAACAAAGAATACCTGCAATGTCTGGAACACTTTAGCAACACAAATTGCTTATCATTCCAATTCAATTTAAGACCATACCTGCTGATGCTTTCAAGCTGTTGCAACAGAACCGATGACGTCATAAAGCTTTATTTATCAGCATGAGCAAGTTTCCCGTGCCCACATAGGATTCAAAACGAGGTGGGAATGGAGGTAGCAAAAAAGAAAATGGCGTCTTCTGTCATCGATCCGGCAAGCTGGGAGCAACAATTTGCATTTATTGCCACATCTGATGCAATATAAATTCTCGAATGGTGACGAGGTTCTCCATTTGAAAATGTTTGTTTAATACAAGTAGCTTTGTGATGCTGAGGGACCGTAATAAAAAAAATTGTATTGGCGTCAAAGTCAGTGACCGTTTGCAAATTAATAGTCAGATATTTCAGATATAAATACTGAACTAACATTGTGACAGCATTCAAAATCATTATAACGCATTTGGTATATCGCACTTAATTTGGGAAAGTGACACCCTCGTGAGAATTGTTTTAAAGCAAAAAAACCGAAGAAAAAACAAAGGGCAAAAAACAAGCTCAAATGAGCTAAGATCCTCGTCCTCTTAATGATGACGTCATAAAAACGAATATGACGTCATTGTGATGTATCAGGTTTGCGATAAATTATCTGTGCTAATGCCTGGCTTCATTCCCGCAAACAAAATCCAAACGGCTTGCCTAGCTTCGGAGATAATGGTGTAGGCGATTTCCATTAGCGGCGATATTATGACGTCAACTTTTTTTCTAGGAAGAATTTCCAAAATCGGAGATGGTTTCTGCCTGCACGTGGGCCTTCTGCATATACATGGCAAGTTTCACGAAGATCTGATGAAAACTCTGGGTTGTGAAACAAAAAATGTAAAAAAAATAGGAATGACGTCATAAAAATTGATATGACATCATAGTGATGTATCATATGTGCGGTAATTCATCTCTGCTAATGCCCTGTTCGAGTCCCGCAAACATAATTCAAAAAGCTTGCCTGGTTTCGGAGGTAATTTTTTAGGCGATTTCCATTAGCGGAGATATTTTGACGTCATAACTTTTTTTTCTCGGAGGAATTTTCAAAATCGGAGATGGTTACTGTCTGCGCAGGGTATTTTTACATCTACCTGCCAAGTTTCAGGAAGTTTCGATGAAAACTGTAGGCTGTGAAACAAAAAAGTCCACAAGAAGAAGATGAAGAACAACAACGTGAGTAAGACTTAGAGATCCTCCACGAGGATCAAAAAAAAAAACAACAATAATAATAGCTGGCATTCAGGAAAAAAAAAAACATCTTAAGCTTGTAATTGCAGATAAGAATATGGATTAGTTAGTAATAAGAAGCCAACTTGTTTCATGTGCTGGGCATGAAATGGTGATCCATTACAGCAGTGCTGATACTGGCTTTTGTTGTTTTATTTTTATAACAGATGCCACCCTCCCACTCCAACCCCTCATTTCCCCATACTGCTGTGCTACAGATAATTAATGAAAACGGAATAATTTCTCCATTTTTCTTTCCTCCACTGTAAATTCCTAAATGCCCAAGAAAGGCCACAGGCAATTATGACTTGACAGTCAATCTGGTTGCACCAGATGCCTTGGAATGTTTCACTTCCAAAATGATATACTCCGAGGAGCTGAATTTACATATGTTCTTCTGAGTTGTCAGGAATTTTAACACTTTTATTTTTTATATCTGATTAACATTTGAATGACAATTAAAAAAGAAAAAGATGTGAGTTTGCCGGAAACATGAAATATGATGCTGAGTCATGTGTGAAATTGATACTTGAATCTGTCGAGAATATCAGAGCTTCTTTGAAAGAAGTAGTACACGCGCTCTTACGGGAGTGGCAGGAAGGGTCGTGTGTTTTTATCCTCTCTGGGGTATATAGATTACATTCGGTCAAGGCTCGGGTCTGTTAGTCTGTGGGGTACATGATAAGCATACCCTGTACCGCCTCAAGAACGTTGGGTTTCCTCCTTTTCAGTTTAGTGGTAAACAGCAGTTGCAACTGTTTAAAAAGGTAATCATAAGTATCTGTGGCTTATAATATTTTCACTTCTGGTAGGGGTGCCCAATAAAACGCCACGATAAGCTATTTACACAAGTTAACACGGCGTTTGGCCACGGAGGAAAAAACGCTTGAGGAGAGGGGATATTATTAATGTTAATGTTGTTTTGTAACAACATTAATATTATGCTATTATCATGAATTTTGTTATTACTTTTGTTTTTAGAAGTGGCCTTGGAAAAACTCCACAATTCACTATCTTAACACAGTTATACACCTTAACACGGATTTCAGGCAGACAACCCTCTTGGGTAGGGGGAAAATTAAGTTGCTGAAACCTCCATCATGTGACCCTTAGTCCTCCTGTCAAGTTTGATTGAGATTGGATAAATAACAACTGAATGTATTGCGGTCAGACAGACACTAAATTGTGTATTATATTGTGATGGAATATGCCACATGACTCGACAAAAGTTGCGTACCATAACAGATGATTAAAATAAATAAATACAAGCATTAAACTGCTCAAAGAAACAGACTTGAAGTGCAGATATTGGAATACAAATACAACCCAGAAGTTGTGGGTTTGAAATCCAGCCGAAACAGCAGAATTAAGGATTTGGATTCTTAGCTTCAGGAAGCTAAGGATTCTAATCTGATTACTTCAATTAACTTGTGTGGGCTAGTTTGCGGTTCATCATTTGGCTGTTAATCCCAGTGTGGTTAAAATAGCAGGATCGTGGGAAATTGGGGTCACTACCTCATAGGAGGCTTCATAAAACCCACTGCCGGATCACCGAAGCTACCGCTCGGGTTTCCATCCTGCTCGTCGGACGATCTGGACGGAGCATAAGATTCTCGTTTGAGATATCTGTACACCGAAAAACCGAAGTAAAGATCTATTCTGCTTTCCTGGTCTCTTTTGACGATCCATCACAAAATTGGTGGTAGTGCTGGTCGAGGATTTGACCTCGAGCCCACCAGGTGGTCCGCCATAATATTGGTTCATCAGGATTTTGATCGAGTCACTGGTCCGAATCCAGCGACCTAAACACCATTATTCCTTTCCCCTGTTGCAGGAGGTCATTCTGAAGGACTGTGGGTTTGACCCTTCTCCTGGACTCGCACCATGAAAAAAAAACCCATGCATAATAAGCACAAATAAAACAATGCAACGAAAAAATTTACAAAGGGTCATCCATTTGTGACGTATCTATAATAATAAATGAGTGTGTCAGTCAGTATGTCTCCACCATAACTCCAAAACCGTGAAACCTAATTGCCTGAAACTTTGCCTGCACACCAAGGGAACTCTGAGGAAGTGCAGGAATGAAAACTGGGTGCTTGGGTAAATTTAAACACCCCTTTTGAAGACGATTAAATATAAAACCAGAAACAGGCTTACTTTTAGTCAGCCTGCGTTCAGTTCGCTCACCTCAGGGTCTTGATGCACCATTTTGTCCGCTCAGCTCAAACATGCCTTGCCTTGGAACAGATTGGTTTCTGAATGATAAAGCTTCATACCTATGAATCGCTTTTTAAATCTTTCATCGCTAAATACTTATGCCTATGAATTGCTGGATACATCACAATGCTTTAAAAAAGCCCAGAGACGCCAGTGTTCTTGCTTTTATTTAATTCCCGCACATGCGATAAGCTCTAGAATCTCTTAACGTGAGCCAAGTTTCAAAATTTTAACTGCAGAATTGACCTGAGCAGCAGTTCCGACTGCTAAAAAAAAAGGTGTTCATTTGTCCAATTCGCACATTGTTTGGCACTCCAGACGTCTACGGGTGGTGTTCAGTACGACTGATGGCTAATCGCTTGCCAAGCAAACTGTTCCTTATGAACCATGTTGTTGGAGTGCTTGCTTAAATACTTAAGCCACTTGGTGAGTACTCTACATGCTAGGTTACATGTGTGCAGTGCACGAGTTTCATCGGCACGCAGACTAAACTCGCACCCGGGTCCGTGATGTGTGGTGCCGTGGTGGAGGTTGTGCAGCCGTCTCATGAACCGTGTGCTTCAGCACGCCGAGAATGGATGTGTTGCGGCACCGAAGCCAAGGAGAATGTGCAGTGCAGTTGTGGAGAAAGATGAGCATGCCGGTGAGAATTTGTGCACGTTGCAAGTCAAAGGATGAGTATATTGCCGGTGTGCATGCTTGGTGAGCATGGACCATGAGGAGGTTGGAGAAATGTGTACGGGGGGCTATTAAGGACTAACGGTTTAGTTTTGAATTTGAAGCGGCTTCCCCAGGGTTTAGCATGCACAAATCTGACTCGGAGTGAGCTGACCGGAGGGGTGCAAAGGTCGCTGCATGAGCAAGCATGCATGCATGCAGGCCTGTGCCAGGTAGAGAGCAAAGGTTTTAAATGCTCCTGCCAAGTTTTATATGGAACCCAGCAGTTAAAAGGAAAATGTTGCAGTTTGGGTGCATTTTATCACCCTTGTATGCTGCCTTCCCTTTCCCTCTCCTCGTGCTGCCTTCCTTTCCTTTCCATCACACTGCCTTCCCTTTCCATCACATTGCCTTCCCCTCCCATCATGCTGCATTCCCCCCTCTCACACTGCCTTCCCTCCACCCCCTCATGCTGCCTTCTCCTCCCCTTACACTGCCTTCCTTTCCCATCCCCCTCACACTACCTCCCCCCCAAAAATCCCTCCACCATCATACAACTCTCCAGAGGTCAAAAAGAGGAAGGGGTGTCAAAAAATGTGGAATTGGACAAATGAACACTTATTTTTTTTAGCAGTTAGAACTGCTGCAAGAATCAATTCAGCAATTTAAAATTTGTTTGATGTTAAGAGATTCTATAGAGCTTATCGCATTTTAGTTGTAAAATGTGTTTGAAATTTAAATAAAGGCACAAACAATGATGTGGGTTTTTTAGGCGATTGAAGGAAAACGCCCTTCCTTCCCTTCCTCTCTCCCCTCACACAAACCTCCTCCCGAAGCCCCCCCCCCCACCACCATACAACTCTCCAGAGGTCGAAAAGAGGAAGGGGTGGAATTGGACAAATTAACACTTTTTTAGCAGACAGAACTGCTGCTAGGATCAATTCCACAATTTAAATTTTGAAATTTGGCTCAGGTTAAGAGATTCTATGGAGCTTATCACATTTTAGTTGTAAAATGTGTGCGGAAATTAAATAAAGGCATAGACACTGGTGTGGGTTTTTCGGTGATTGAAGGAAAACGCCCTTCCTTTCCTTCCACTATCCTCACACTGACCTCCTCACAAAGCCTCTCTCCCCTCCACTCTCCATGGACGTTTCCGGGCAGTATTTAGTTTGACCCATTTGAACGTGCTGTATTAAAGTACCCCATTTTGTTCAATCCTGTAATAATGCCAGCAGATGGGACTTTCCCTCCCCTCTCACCCCCTGCTTCCCCTCAAGTCCCCCTACAAAATGCAAGTCGAATCACCCCCCCCCCCACAATTTTCTCCTCAAGTGCCATTATCCAATGCAAAGTGAGAACCCCCACCCCCCCATTCTCCTCTCAAGTCCCCCTCTCGAACGCAAGTCCAGGACACCCCGTTCCCCTACCCACTCCCCCCTTCCACTCCTCTCTACACCATCCTCCTCGCTCCCACTCCCCTTCCGGAGTGTTTAGCGATGTGTGGTGAGGCATCACCCCCCTCCCTTCCTAGTTCCCCCTTTCTCTCCCCTCATCACTCCCTCACCACTTCTTGCTCCTCCTACTCATTAGCCCCACTTCTCTTCACTCCTCCCTCCCTCTCCTTCCTCTCTCTCATTTCCTTCCCTCCTGCCCCATCCCTCTTCTCTCTCCACCCTCTTTATCTCGCCCCCTCTGAATATCTATCTATAATTCCAGCAATGTGTGTGTGTGTGTGTGTGTGTGTGTGTGTGTGTGTGTGTGTGTGTGTGTGTGTGTGTGTGTGTGTGTGTGTGTGTGTGTGTGTGTGACCGCTGTTTCTCGAAAACCTCTGGTCCGATCTAATTGAAACTTGCCAGGTAGCTATATTGCTGGGGACCTGAGGATGTGCCTTTTCAAGGTTTGATATTAATCGGACAAGTGCTTCCCAAGTTACGGCCATTTATTTACCAAACCAATGGGAGGACACGTTGTTGTGTGGGCGTGGCCGATGGGGAAGGGAAGCACAGCTACGTTCCCCATTACGGGTTACAACGTACGGGCTTCCGGAGAGTGATGACTTCGTGTATTCTCATAATTTCTCGATTTCTTATGCGCATTTATAGATAAACACAATGCCCCAAGTTATGATCATTTTCATATTAGACGGTGTATAAATTTCGGGAACATCAGACTGCTGGTATGCTCCCAACCAGGAAGTAATTTTTTTCTCTCTCTTCTCTTCTCTTTTTGTTTTTCCTTGCCACGACATTGCGAAAAGGTAAAATACGTTGGCGGTAATTGAATAATTGGGTATTAAAAATAAATTGCGAATAATCGTAACTGCGAATAATATCGAACTTCCGGGTCACGCACGACGGGCACGTGAGAGTGAAGAAACGGCCTGTGTGGTTTATTTATTTATTATTATTAATTTTTTTATTATTATTTATTTATTTATTTTTATGGGCACATACTAGTAATATTCCAATCAGCAAAGTGATGGGTTGTATTTGCTTGTGCATAATATGGCAGACTTTTGTCTCCCCCCACACACTCTACCCCATCTGTACATACCCCTCCCCTTCTCTTCCTCCACTCCCATCTCCTTCCAAACTCCTTTCCCTTTTCTCCCCATTCTCTCACACCCACCTGATGTTCTTTTTAAAAATCTATTAATTTAAATTAAAATATTAATTTAACAATATAATTTAATGTTAATCATACAAATTCAAAATAGCAGGCCACTCCTCAATTTATAATCTCTGAAATTAGTACACTCGTGGTCCCGTTGGTCCATTGGACCAAATGTAAAAGGATGTAGGGATGTTACTCCAGAAAGCATGAAAACAAGGTAGAGATGCTCACGAGAAATGATCATGTGAAACCATCCCGACATCTTTCTTTGAATAATGGTTGTCCACAGAAAGGACACTTGCTGTGTCTGTTTTATATCACACATGTTATTTACACACACACACACACACACACACACACACACACACACACACACACACACACACACACACACACACACACACACACACACACACACACACACACCGGTAGACAGAGCCAATTTAACATTCAACCAAGGGCAGCACACATTGATACATTACCCTGACCTTGGAACACCGTTTGACGGTTTTTACCTGGGTTGGGATTCGAACACAGGCTGCACAATTTAGAGGCAAATGTGCATACCTCGAAGCCTTACATGAGGTATGCTAGCCGAGAGGTATGCATACTCACCTCCAAGCTGTCTATTTTTGTGTTTGAATCCAGACCCAGGTAAAATTACAATGTGAAACCATTCCAACATATTTCTTTGAATAATGGTTGTGCCAACAAATGATACTGTACGTGTGTGTGTGTGTGTGTGTGTGTGTGTGTGTGTGTGTGTGTGTGTGTGTGTGTGTGTGTGTGTGTGTGTGTGTGTGTGTGTGTGTGTGTGTGTGTGTGTGTGTGTGTGTGTGTGTGTGTGTGTGTGTGTATATGTGTGTGTGTGTTAGTTAACTGTTTAATATTTCACTGGTCAAATTCATACATGGAAGCAATCAACATAGACGATATCATTGCAGATTGATTCAGCGATTGACAGGGAGAAAACATTCTTCAAAGAAAGCAAGGATGGTTTCACATGATCATTTGTTGTGACCATTCCAACCTTGTTACATGCTTTTTGGCATACCATCCCAACATCCTTTTATAATAGGGATAAATAAAATGTGTGTAAATAACATGTGATATAACACAGACACAGCAAGTGTCCTTTCTGTGGACAATCATTATTCAAAGAAAGATGTGGGGATGGTTTCACATGATCATTTCTCGTGAGCATCTCGACCTTGTTTTCATGCTTTCTGGAGTAACATCCCAACATCCTTTTATTATAAGGATGTTTTTTTCTTAAATTAATTTAGTTCCTAATTTTATTGCTTTCTTATGACTCGTACTACCGTGGATCGGCTCGCCACACGTTGTTCCCGGTACAGAGATTTACTTTACAGATTTGCTGTGTTGTCATGATTTACACCAATCACAATACCAACATTTCTTTTGTACAAATTAATTTGTCATATTGGTGATATTATATTTATTTGTAATGTCATCAAAAAGGTCCAAGTGGTCTAAAGCTCTAAATGGTCAAGGGTTCAAGCTGTCTAATCTATCTGAAGGTTGATAGGGGTCTGGATGGGGTTTAGGTCGAAGGGGTCGAAAGGAACTTGAAGGGCTGTAAAGGTGTTTTGGTGTCTTCTGGGTCCTCTCGGTCTTTGGGGTATTTTTGGTCCTTTTGGGTCATTTGGGTCGTCTGGGTCTTTTGGGTCTTCAGGTCTTTTGAGTCTTCTGGGACTTTTGGGTCATCTGGGTCTTTTGGCCTTCAAGGTATTTTGGGTCCTCGGGATATTTTGGGTCCTTGAGGACTTTTGGGTCATCTCGGTGTTTTGGGTTTGTGGGGTCTTTTTGGTCCTTGTGGACTTTTGGGTCTTCAGAGTCATTTGACTCCTCTGGGTCTTCAGAGTATTTTTGGTCTTAAAGGGTCTTCAACGCTCAATAGGTACATTCCTTTAGTACGTAATTAATAGACATATGTGTATGACGTTCAAGCAGTATATAATTAATAGACATGTAGTCACATGGCTTCATGGACGACTTCACGGCTTCACGGACGGACGGGCTGACCGATTTTCATATCTATATATATATATATATATATATATATATATATATATATATATATATATATATATATATATATATATATATATATATATATATGTATGTATGTATATATATATGTATGTATATATATATATATATATATATATACATACATATATATACATACATACACAGATTCTTTGTATTTCCATGTCACAGCAAATAGATACTGGATCTTAAAGTTCAACTTTAACACGATCTTGTAATGTGGTTAATTCATGGTGAGGTTCGATTTCGCCGAGTTTGAACCCCAACAATAACAGGAACCATTCATGTCTGATTTTGAAAGTCTCAAGTCTGAGTGCTTACGTCCAAAGTCTGAGATCTTCTATCCTGAGTTTTAATCATGGTCCGAGCTTGACAACAGTTTTGCATAATTTATAACAACCTTGATAAATGAATAGATCTCCGTGATGCCTATTTGTCAGCATTTAAATATTGTAGATGTTTTTTTCAGTCCTCCCTAGAAACTAAGACCGAACATCATCATCAGTAAATAATTATTTTATTCACTGCTGAAAAAACCCCTATTCACTGGTCCACCAACCATTATGTTTTTGGTGTCAGTTGCCACGCTCGCCCAACAGGCTGATGCATGAACCTCCATAATTACCGCTTCAGCTGCATGAATGACGATGACATGAAGGGCTTGCGAGGCGCAGGAGGTTGTACTTTCAGTGTCTTTGCTAAAGGCAACCAGTCCCTTCTTGTCGGTGCAATGTCAGTGCATATGATTAATTTTTGTGCAGGTGTTTGGCCACTTTAAGCAATCTTTTTCCTCCATAATTTGGAGACTGTTAAGCATTGTTGATGAAAACAAAATCTCCTGTCTTGGATGCTTCAGTTTTTACTATACAAGGATCTCAAGTAGTCTTACAAAATAGTCTTATGGATTGGCTGAATTAGATGACCTTTCATGGTGTAGACTGGTGAAAGTTTTATATTTTGAACACGAATCGGAAAACAAACCTGTTGTTTAGAAGTACTTTGGCTCTGAAATCGTCCTGATCGTACATGTGCAGAGAGGAGTGAGAAAATATTTTTAGTGTGTCTGCATGTCTGGCAATAAAAACAAAACTGAAAATCATTCCAAACAGGAAACTTCTTGTTTTTCATGACATCATAAATGGCACAAACAACAGGCATGGATAACTAATGTGACGTGTTAAATGAGGTGGTGTAAAAGACGCTGCATCAACGGTGCTCAACTTCCGAATTTTATTTTTTGTACAACCATCAAAATCTATATTTTATTTCAATTGATTCATACACTTGAACACTGCAGAAAACAAGTCACATTTTTGTCACTTTCAAAAACCCTTAGTTTATCTTAAGGTAGTAGGTTGTAGACAGCAACTGCTCAGGGTAGTACTACCGTCCTGACTTTGGAGCGTTAAAGTGGTGCCTGGAACCATCTTACATTTCTTCTGATCTGTGTCAGTATTGCTGGTCTTACTTTCTGTCTCACTCAAACTCGAGCTACCGGACTAGCTTTAATATCTCTTTCTTGCAAACAAACATCACACACTTTTCTTACTCACTTATTTTCACTCCTCACTTTACATTCTCTCTTTTTTTCTCTCTTTATTTAAGGCATGGCCTCGATGAGGACTATTTAGTCCATGACTGGAGCCTTCAATATAAAAATAAAAAATAAAAAAAATCAGTACTTGGACAAAATATTACAGCATTTTACATCATGGAGACCAACCAAATTTGCTGCTCGCCGACCCCGCAAATGTCCTTTTTAAAAAAAAATCAAGACTGCGTGGGGTAAGGTGTTCTATGAACTCTCCAAGTTGTTCTTGATTTGTTCTACTTTTCCGTTTGAATGTGCCCCATTTAACCCGACGGAGTTGATCGCGGTCAGTTCAATGGTCGAAGACGGCAATTGAAGGCCTGGTTGTTGATCGTATTCCTGGTTATTGAGGACCTCAATACCAGCACATTAAAGGTCCTGGTTTTATGCTCACTTCTGATTTTCATGGATTTATTACACTGTGGGATTGAATTTGAGAAAACCTGCCATCCTGGCACAGCCTTGATCGGTACTCCATTTTGCATCACAATTTAAGACATAATTTTATTTGTTTTTTTTGATCCACTGCTACGACTTGTTTCAAAATCGGGATGATTTTGCAGCACTATTTGGGACTTTGCATTTGGGACATTTGGGACTCTTTACATTGGACCATAGAGCTAGTTGTTTAGTTTGCAACGTGGTTCTGGTTCATAAATGTCTCTCGATATTTCGCGAAAACAAAAGGCCAATGCGTTCTCGTACCCTGGCTAAAATTCCTGTCTGGACAATCCGTGGGATAGTTAAGATGTGAGCTGGCTGTTTGGTTGAATGATTAAGTACATGTTTCTTTCTCCACTGACTGGTGTGCATTACCGTATATTGCTGCAGGCTGTCATTCTTGGTAAGCGTGGCGAGTATGCCAAACAACCCTCAACATGTTGAGGCTCTCTTTCTCCCTCAAACCCTGTGAGTTGAAGAAAGTTATTGTCCTCCAATCAACTGAAATAAGCTGGTTTTTGGTGGTTTGTAAAGGGACACGATTGTGTAAGTTACGTTACTAAAGGGTAAGGAAGGGGGTTAGCACGCAGAAGATAAGTTAATGGACACATTACTTTCAAGGGGTGTGGATACGTTTCACAGATGAAGAGCCAAATCACTTCCTCCTCTGTTTGTTTCCTTTTACATCGTTGTGTAAACCTCAAAAGACAATCACAGTCGACAATGAGAATCCAACTAAATGTTCAAGAAAAAAAAAGATGAGCAGCGAATGAGTGGCATGCATTGGGAGCCGACAGATGGGAACAGCATGCAAAGGCATTTAAGTGTTCTTCATAAGACTCAGCTGTTAAGTGAGTCTGTCGTTTTTCACACCAATAATCCGTAGGATCAACTCACCGTCTCACCTGGGTAATAATGTCGAAAACGTGTATGGACAAAAATGGCCTTCAACTTTCGCTGAACCCCTCTCTCTATTTATCGAGTGCAGCCTGTGGCTGGTGGTTGCATCATTGGTTGGGACGCGGCTATGCCGCTGATGGAGTGTCCCCCTTACCAGTACACTGGTGTTCATTTTGCCGACCTCGGAAAGATGACAGGCTGAGTCAACCTCCTGGTGTATTTTAATTGAGTGGCCAACAGGGATTGAACTCAGGACCATAGGATCCCAAGCTGCCACCCGAACCACTAAGCCAACACCAGGCTTGCTGAACCCCTGAAACCAATGCGATACTCCCTTTGCAATTGCATTGATGATACCCTGAAGGAGAGTGAAGGCAACCACAAAGTTTGCGTTCAACACCAAGTGGTCCAACCGGTCCAGGGTCTGGAGCTACACCAACTGAATACAGTGCACACTAATTTTCAGAAGCAACGTTTGTTTTAAGCAGTTTTCTGCAATACTTTTCTCGATGGTTTATTATATTATATAACAAGTATTTTTTTTCAGGTATAACCGTGCAATGGGGGAGTCAATGTAGGTATCATGGTGTTACAATACATGATGTTGTGAGATTTTGAAAAATTCAATTACAGTCAGCCTGCAGCAATTAAACTTTAGGATAGCTAAGAGGTAGCCCACTTGCCTTTGAACTGTCTCATCTGCATTCAACTGTTGGGAAACCTGTCCTGGAGAAGATTGCAATCCAGCTGTCACATCTATACTCGCATTTGCTTGTAGGCATTAAAGATTCTCTGGTCCCTTTTGAAACGAGTAGGCCATCACATGGACAAATTCTAAATTCCTATCCCAGCAAAGGGCCTCTTTGGCAGCACCTTGCATTGAAATAATGACTAAACCTGTCCAGCGTGAAGGCTCAACGACGTCAACGCTTTCACATTCGACTTCAACGAGTTCAAAGTCCCGTTGTTCGCTGAATTAACACCAGGGGGTTGACTCAGCCTGACATCCTGCCGAGGTCAGCAAAATGAGTACCAGTGTAGCAGCCAAAATGCTGCACACGAAGGGAAGTGGTATTGATGGATTGATTAAATCTGGTATTGGTGTGGCGCACGCATGATGGGCCGAATGGCCTC